>NC_069504.1:44921695-45196126 GCF_027579735.1 Bombina bombina | reverse complement strand
ATCATGTTAAACAGGCATAAACTTGATAACAAAGTACAAAAACGTTTTAAAATAAAACCGTTACTGTCACTTTAAATTTTAAACTGAACACACTTTATTACTGCAATTGCGAAAAAACATGAAGGAATTGTGCAAAATTCACCAAATTTTCACCACAGTGTCTTAAAGCCTTAAAAGTATTGCACACCAAATTTGGAAGCTTTAACCCTTAAAATAACGGAACCGGAGCCGTTTTAAACTTTAACCCCTTTACAGTCCCTGGTATCTGCTTTGCTGAGACCCAACCAAGCCCAAAGGGGAATACGATACCAAATGACGCCTTCAGAAAGTCTTTTCTAAGTGTCAGAGCTCCTCTCACATGCGACTGCATGCCATGCCTCTCAAAAATAAGTGCGCCACACCGGCGCGAAAATGAGGCTCTGCTTATGCTTTGGGAAAGCCCCTAAGGTATAAGGTGTCTAATACAGTGCCTGCCGATATTATTATATCAAAATACCCAGATAAAATGATTCCTCAAGGCTAAATATGTGTTAATAATGAATCGATTTAGCCCAAAAAAAGTCTACTGTCTTAATAAGCCCTTGTGAAGCCCTTATTTACGATCGTAATAAACATGGCTTACCGGATCCCATAGGGAAAATGACAGCTTCCAGCATTACATCGTCTTGTTAGAATGTGTCATACCTCAAGCAGCAAGAGACTGCATACTGTTCCCCCAACTGAAGTTAATTGCTCTCAACAGTCCTGTGTGGAACAGCCATGGATTTTAGTTACGGTTGCTAAAATCATTTTCCTCATACAAACAGAAATCTTCATCTCTTTTCTGTTTCTGAGTAAATAGTACATACCAGCACTATTTCAAAATAACAAACTCTTGATTGAATAATAAAAACTACAGTTAAACACTAAAAAACTCTAAGCCATCTCCGTGGAGATGTTGCCTGTACAACGGCAAAGAGAATGACTGGGGTAGGCGGAGCCTAGGAGGGATCATGTGACCAGCTTTGCTGGGCTCTTTGCCATTTCCTGTTGGGGAGGAGAATATCCCACAAGTAAGGATGACGCCGTGGACCGGACACACCTATGTTGGAGAAATCTTTTTAAGCAAACCCTCCAATTTTTTATCCATAGGATCTTTAAAAGCACAATTATCCTCGATAGGAATAGTAGTGCGCTTGTTTAGAGTAGAAACTGCCCCCTCGACCTTAGGGACTGTCTGCCATAAGTCCTTTCTGGGGTCGACCATAGGAAATAATTTCTTAAATATAGGAGGGGGAACAAAAAGGTATGCCGGGCTTCTCCCATTCCTTATTCACTATGTCCGCCACCCGCTTGGGTATAGGAAAAGCGTCGGGGTGCACCGGAACCTCTAGGAACTTGTCCATCTTGCATAATTTTTCTGGGATGACCAGGTTGTCACAATCATCCAGAGTAGATAACACCTCCTTAAGCAGTGCGCGGAGATGTTCTAATTTAAATTTAAATGTCACAACATCAGGTTCAGCCTGTTGGGAAATTTTTCCTGAATCTGAAATTTCTCCATCTGACAAAACCTCAGAACAGAACAATTATCATCAGCGCCCTCCTGCTCTTCAGTGTTTAAAACAGAGCAATCGCGCTTTCTCTGATATGCAGGCATTTTGGATAAAATATTTGCTATGGAGTTATCCATTACAGCCGTCAATTGTTGCATGGTAATAAGCATTGGCGCGCTAGAAGTACTAGGGGCCTCCTGCTTGGGCAAAACTGGTGTAGACACAGAAGGAGATTATGTAGAACCATGTCTACTCCCTTCATCTGAAGAATCATCTTGGGCAACTTCATTATCTGTGACAGTACTGTCCTTACTTTGTTTGGACGCTTTGGCACAATTATCACATAATTTAGAAGGGGGAGACACATTGACTTTCATACATATAGAACATAGCTTATCTGAAGGCACAGACATGTTAAACAGGCTTAAACTTGTCAGTAAAACACAAAAAAAAACGTTTTAAAACAAAACCGTTACTGTCTCCCAGCTATAGCCTTTGCTGCGACTCTACCAAGCCCAGAGGGGAATACGATACCAAATGACGCCTTCTAGGAACTTTTCCAACTATTTTTAGGTCCTCACACATGCATCTGCATGTCTTGCTCTCAAAAACAACTGCGCAATAATGGCGTGAAAATGAGGCTCAGCCTACAACTGGGAAGGCCCTTCCTGACTGGAAAAGGTGTCTAACATAGAGCCTGACGTTAAAAAACGTTCCCCAAGTTTATAAATGTGAAAAACCAGCATAAACATGTATAAAATGCCCAAATAAAGCAATCGATTTTGCCTATAAAAGTGTCTACCAGTTTTATAGCCCATATTAAGCCCTTTATTCTGCTTGAGACTAAGAAAATGGCTTACCGGTCCCCATGAGGGGAAATGACAGCCTTCCAGCATTACACAGTCTTGTTAGAAATATGGCTAGTCATACCTTAAGCAGAAAAGTCTGCTAACTGTTTCCCCCAACTGAAGTTACTTCATCTCAACAGTCCTATGTGGAAACAGCAAACGATTTTAGTTACTGCTGCTAAAATCATCTTCCTCTCACAAACAGAATTCTTCATCTTTTTCTGTTTCAGAGTAAATAGTACATACCAGCACTATTTTAAAATAACAAACTCTTGATAGTAGAATAAAAAAACATAATTTATGCTTACCTGATAAATTCCTTTCTCCTGTAGTGTAGTCAGTCCACGGGTCATCCATTACTTATGGGATATTAACTCCTCCCCAACAGGAAGTGCAAGAGGATCACCCAAGCAGAGCTGCTATATAGCTCCTCCCCTATCGGGTGCAGTGGTGACTGGAATTTAATTTAAATTTTAGACCTGCCATAAAAAACAGGGCGGGCCGTGGACTGACTACACTACAGGAGAAAGGAATTTATCAGGTAAGCATAAATTATGTTTTCTCCTGTTAAGTGTAGTCAGTCCACGGGTCATCCATTACTTATGGGATACCAATACCAAAGCTAGAAGTACACGGATGACGGGAGGGAAAGGCAGGATCTTACACAGAAGGAACCACTGCCTGAAGAACCTTTCTCCCAAAAACAGCCTCAGAAGAAGCAAAAGTGTCAAATTTGTAAAATTTGGAAAAAGTATGAAGAGAAGACCAAGTTGCAGCCTTGCAAATCTGTTCAACAGAGGCCTCATTCTTAAAGGCCCATGTGGAAGCCACAGCTCTCGTAGAATGAGCTGTAATTTTTTCAGGAGGCTGCTGTCCAGCAGTCTCATAGGCTAAACGTATTATGCTACGAAGCCAAAAAGAGAGAGAGGTAGCAGATGCTTTTTGACCTCTCCTCTGACCAGAATAAACTACAAACAGGGAAGATGTTTGGCGAAAATCTTTAGTTGCCTGTAAATAAAATTTCAAGGCACGGACTACGTCTAGATTGTGCAGAAGTCGTTCCTTCTTTGAAGAAGGGTTAGGACACAATGATGGAACAACAATCTCTTGATTGATATTCTTGTTAGTGACTACCTTAGGTAAGAACCCAGGTTTAGTACGCAGAACTACCTTGTCTGAATTAAAAATCAGATAAGGAGAATCACAATGTAAAGCCGATAACTCAGAGACTCTACGAGCCAAGGAAATAGCCATTAGAAACAGAACTTTCCAAGATAACAGCTTGATATCAATGGAATGAAGGGGTTCAAACGGAACACCCTGTAAAACGTTAAGAACTAAGTTTAAGCTCCACGGTGGAGCAACCGTCTTAAACACAGGCTTAATCCTAGCCAAAGCCTGACAAAAAGCCTGAACGTCTGGAACTTCTGACAGACGTTTGTGTAAAAGGATGGACAGAGCTGAGATCTGTCCCTTTAAAGAACTTGCAGATAGACCGTTTTCTAAACCTTCTTGTAGAAAAGACAATATCCTAGGAATCCTAACCTTACTCCATGAGTAACTCTTGGATTCGCACCAGTGTAAATATTTACGCCATATTTTATGGTAAATTTTCCTGGTAACAGGTTTCCTAGCCTGTATTAAGGTATCAATTACTGACTCCGAAAATCCACGCTTTGATAAAATCAAGCGTTCAATCTCCATGCAGTCAGCTTCAGAGAAATTAGATTTTGATGTTTGAAAGGACCCTGAATTAGAAGGTCCTGTCTCAGAGGCAGAGACCAAGGTGGACAGGATGACATGTCCACTAGATCTGCATACCAGGTCCTGCGTGGCCACGCAGGCGCTATTAGAATCACCGATGCTTTCTCCTGTTTGATCCTGGCAATCAATCGAGGAAGCATCGGGAAGGGTGGAAACACATAAGCCATCTTGAAGGTCCAAGGTGCTGTCAAAGCATCTATCAGGACTGCTCCCGGGTCCCTGGATCTGGACCCGTAACAAGGAAGCTTGGCGTTCTGGCGAGACGCCATGAGATCCATATCTGGTTTGCCCCAACGTCGAAGTATTTGGGCAAAGACCTCCGGATGAAGTTCCCACTCCCCCGGATGAAAAGTCTGGCGACTTAGGAAATCCGCCTCCCAGTTCTCCACGCCTGGGATGTGGATCGCTGACAGGTGGCAAGAGTGAGACTCTGCCCAGCGAATTATCCTTGATACTTCCATCATCGCTAGGGAACTCCTTGTCCCTCCCTGATGGTTGATGTAAGCCACAGTCGTGATGTTGTCCGACTAAAACCTGATGAACCTCAGTTGCTAACTGAGGCCAAGCCAGAAGGGCATTGAGAACTGCTCTCAATTCCAGAATGTTTATTGGAAGGAGACTCTCCTCCTGAGTCCATGATCCCTGAGCCTTCAGGGAATTCCAGACAGCGCCCCAACCTAGTAGGCTGGCGTCTGTTGTTACAATTGTCCAGTCTGGCCTGCTGAAGGGCATCCCCCTGGACAGATGTGGCCGAGAAAGCCACCATAGAAGAGAATCTCTGGTCTCTTGATCCAGATTCAGCATAGGGGACAAATCTGAGTAATCCCCATTCCACTGACTTAGCATGCACAATTGCAGCGGTCTGAGATGCAGGCGTGCAAAAGGTACTATGTCCATTGCCGCTACCATTAAGCCGATTACTTCCATGCATTGAGCCACTGACGGGTGTTGAATGGAATGAAGGACACGGCAAGCATTTAGAAGTTTTGTTAACCTGTCCTCTGTCAGGTAAATTTTCATTTCTACAGAATCTATAAGAGTCCCCAAGAAGGGAACTCTTGTGAGTGGCAATAGAGAACTCTTTTCTACGTTCACCTTCCACCCATGCGACCTTAGAAATGCCAGAACTAACTCTGTATGAGACTTGGCAGTTTGGAAATTTGACGCTTGTATCAGAATGTCGTCTAGGTACGGAGCTACCGCTATCCCTCGCGGTCTTAGTACCGCCAGAAGAGAGCCCAGGACCTTTGTAAAGATTCTTGGAGCCGTAGCTAACCCGAAGGGAAGAGCTACAAACTGATAATGCCCGTCTAGGAAGGCAAACCTTAGGTACCGGTAATGATCCCTGTGAATCGGTATGTGAAGGTACGCATCCTTTAGATCCACTGTGGTCATGTACTGACCCTTTTGGATCATGGGTAAGATTGTCCGAATAGTTTCCATTTTGAACAATGGAACTCTTAGGAATTTGTTTAGGATCTTTAAATCCAAGATTGGTCTGAAGGTTCCCTCTTTCTTGGGAACCACAAACAGATTTGAGTAAAACCCTTGTCCGTGTTCCGACCGCGGAACCGGGTGGATCACTCCCATTAACAAAAGATCTTGAACACAGCGTAGAAACGCCTCTTTCTTTGTCTGGTTTGTTGACAACCTTGAAAGATGAAATCTCCCTTTGGGAGGAGAAGCTTTGAAGTCCAGAAGATATCCCTGGGATATGATCTCTAACGCCCAGGGATCCTGGACATCTCTTGCCCAAGCCTGGGCGAAGAGAGAAAGTCTGCCCCCTACTAGATCCGTTGCCGGATCGGGGGCCCTCACTTCATGCTGTCTTAGGAGCGGCAGCAGGTTTTCTGGCCTGCTTGCCCTTGTTCCAGGTCTGGTTAGGTTTCCAGCCCTGTCTGTAACGAGCAACAGTTCCTTCCTGTTTTGTAGCGGAGGAAGTTGATGCTGCTCCTGCCTTGAAGTTACGAAAGGCACGAAAATTAGACTGTCTAGCCCTTGGTTTGGCTCTGTCTTGAGGTAGGGCATGTCCCTTACCTCCAGTAATGTCAGCGATAATTTCTTTCAAACCGGGCCCAAATAATGTCTGCCCTTTGAAAGGTATGTTAAGCAATTTAGATTTAGAAGTCACATCGGCTGACCAGGATTTTAGACACAGCGCTCTGCGCGCCTGGATGGCGAATCCGGAATTCTTAGCCGTAAGCTTAGTTAAATGTACTACGGCATCAGAAATAAATGAATTAGCTAGCTTAAGGACTCTAAGCTTGTCTATGATTTCATCCAATGGAACTGAGCTAATGGTCTCCTCTAGAGACTCAAACCAAAATGCCGCCGCAGCCGTGACAGGCGCAATGCATGCGAGAGGTTGTAATATAAAACCTTGTTGAGTAAACATTTTCTTAAGGTAACCCTCTAATTCTTTGTCCATTGGGTCTGAAAAGGCACAGCTATCCTCCACCGGGATAGTGGTACGCTTAGCCAGAGTAGAAACTGCTCCTTCCACCTTAGGGACCGTCTGCCATAAGTCCCGTGTGGTGGCGTCTATTGGAAACATTTTTCTAAATATAGGAGGGGGGGAAAAGGGCACACCTGGCCTATCCCACTCCTTAGCAATAATTTCTGTAAGTCTCTTAGGTATAGGAAAGACGTCAGTACACGCCGGTACCGCATAGTATCTATCCAGCCTACATAATTTCTCTGGGATTGCAACCGTGTTACAATCATTCAGAGCCGCTAATACCTCCCCTAATAATACACGGAGGTTCTCAAGCTTAAATTTAAAATTTGAAATGTCTGAGTCCAGTCTATTTGGATCAGATCCGTCACCCACAGAATGAAGCTCTCCGTCTTCATGTTCTGCCATTTGTGACGCAGTATCAGACATGGCTCTAACATTATCAGCATACTCTGTTCTCACCCCAGAGTGGTCGCGTTTACCTCTAAGTTCTGGTAATTTAGATAAAACTTCAGTCATAACATTAGCCATGTCTTGTAAAGTGATTTGTAATGGCCGCCCTGATGTACTTGGCGTCGCAATATCACGCACCTCCTGAGCGGGAGATGCAGGTACTGACACGTGAGGAGAGTTAGTCGGCATAACTTTCCCCTCGTTGTCTGGTGAAATTTTCTTAAAATGTACAGATTGACTTTTATTTAAAGTAGCATCAATGCAATTAGTACACAAATTTCTATTGGGCTCCACATTGGCTTTTGAACATATTGCACAAAAAGAGATTCCTCTATGTCAGACATGTTAAAACAAACTAGCAATTAGACTAGCAAGCTTGGAAAATACTTTTCAAATAAATTTGCAAGCAATATAAAAAACGTTACTGTGCCTTTAAGAAGCACACAAAAACTGTCACAGTTGAATAACAATGAACCGGATTAGTTATAGAAACCAAATTTTCACAGTAAATGCATAAATTTAGCAAAGGATTGCACTCACTAGCAATGGATGATTAACCCATAATATCAGAAAAACGGATAACAATTGAAAATATAAGCGTTTTTATCACAGTCAAAGCACAGTCTCACAGGTCTGCTGTGAGTTATTACCTCCCTCAAAACTAGTTTTGAAGACCCCTGAGCTCTGTAGAGACGTCCTGGATCATGCAGGGAGAAGAAGGCAGACTGTGACTTAATTTCTAATGCGTAGTAAAAGCGCCAAAATAGGCCCCTCCCACTCACAATACAACAGTGAGGGAAGCTCAGTAAACTGTTTTAATTTAAAACAAACGACAGCCATGTGGAAAATAATGCCCAAAACAATTTTTCACCAAGTACCTCAGATAATTAAACGATTTAACATGCCAGCAAACGTTTAAAATCTAATTTATGAAATGTCATTAAAAACAGAATTTATGTTTACCTGATAAATTACTTTCTCCAACGGTGTGTCCGGTCCACGGCGTCATCCTTACTTGTGGGATATTCTCTTCCCCAACAGGAAATGGCAAAGAGCCCAGCAAAGCTGGTCACATGATCCCTCCTAGGCTCCGCCTTCCCCAGTCATTCGACCGACGTAAAGGAGGAATATTTGCATAGGAGAAATCATATGATACCGTGGTGACTGTAGTTAAAGAAAATAAATTATCAGACCTGATTAAAAAACCAGGGCGGGCCGTGGACCGGACACACCGTTGGAGAAAGTAATTTATCAGGTAAACATAAATTCTGTTTTCTCCAACATAGGTGTGTCCGGTCCACGGCGTCATCCTTACTTGTGGGAACCAATACCAAAGCTTTAGGACACGGATGAAGGGAGGGAGCAAATCAGGTCACCTAGATGGAAGGCACCACGGCTTGCAAAACCTTTCTCCCAAAAATAGCCTCAGAAGAAGCAAAAGTATCAAATTTGTAAAATTTAGTAAAAGTGTGCAGTGAAGACCAAGTCGCTGCCTTACATATCTGATCAACAGAAGCCTTGTTCTTGAAGGCCCATGTGGAAGCCACAGCCCTAGTGGAATGAGCTGTGATTCTTTCAGGAGGCTGCCGTCCGGCAGTCTCGTAAGCCAATCTGATGATGCTTTTAAGCCAAAAGGAGAGAGAGGTAGAAGTTGCTTTTTGACCTCTCCTTTTACCAGAATAAACAACAAACAAGGAAGATGTTTGTCTAAAATCCTTTGTAGCATCTAAATAGAATTTTAAAGCACGAACTACATCCAAATTGTGCAACAAACGTTCCTTCTTTGAAACTGGATTCGGACACAAAGAAGGCACGACTATCTCCTGGTTAATGTTTTTGTTAGAAACAACTTTCGGAAGAAAACCAGGTTTAGTACGCAAAACCACCTTATCTGCATGGAACACCAGATAAGGAGGAGAACACTGCAGAGCAGATAATTCTGAAACTCTTCTAGCAGAAGAAATTGCAACCAAAAACAAAACTTTCCAAGATAATAACTTAATATCAACAGAATGTAAGGGTTCAAACGGAACCCCCTGAAGAACTGAAAGAACTAAATTGAGACTCCAAGGAGGAGTCAAAGGTTTGTAAACAGGCTTGATTCTAACCAGAGCCTGAACAAAGGCTTGAACATCTGGCACAGCTGCCAGCTTTTTGTGAAGTAACACAGATAAGGCAGAAATCTGTCCCTTCAAAGAACTTGCAGATAATCCTTTCTCCAAACCTTCTTGAAGAAAGGATAGAATCTTAGGAACTTTTATCTTGTCCCAAGGGAATCCTTTAGATTCACACCAACAGATATATTTTTTCCATATTTTGTGGTAGATTTTTCTAGTTACAGGCTTTCTGGCCTGAACAAGAGTATCAATGACAGAATCTGAGAACCCTCGCTTTGATAAGATCAAGCGTTCAATCTCCAGGCAGTCAGTTGGAGTGAGACCAGATTCGGATGTTCGAACGGACCTTGAACAAGAAGGTCCCGTCTCAAAGGTAGCTTCCATGGTGGAGCCGATGACATATTCACCAGGTCTGCATACCAAGTCCTGCGTGGCCACGCAGGAGCTATCAAGATCACCGATGCCCTCTCCTGATTGATCCTGGCTACCAGCCTGGGGATGAGAGGAAACGGCGGGAATACATAAGCTAGTTTGAAGGTCCAAGGTGCTACTAGTGCATCTACTAGAGTCGCCTTGGGATCCCTGGATCTGGACCCGTAGCAAGGAACCTTGAAGTTCTGACGAGAGGCCATCAGATCCATGTCTGGAATGCCCCACAACTGAGTAATTTGGGCAAAGATTTCCGGATGGAGTTCCCACTCCCCCGGATGAAATGTCTGACGACTCAGAAAATCCGCTTCCCAATTTTCCACTCCTGGGATGTGGATTGCAGACAAGTGGCAGGAGTGAGTCTCCGCCCATTGAATGATTTTGGTCACTTCTTCCATCGCCAGGGAACTCCTTGTTCCCCCCTGATGGTTGATGTATGCAACAGTCGTCATGTTGTCTGATTGAAACCGTATGAATTTGGCCTTTGCTAGCTGAGGCCAAGCCTTGAGAGCATTGAATATCGCTCTCAGTTCCAGAATATTTATCGGGAGAAGAGATTCTTCCCGAGACCAAAGACCCTGAGCTTTCAGGGGTCCCCAGACCGCGCCCCAGCCCACCAGACTGGCGTCGGTCGTGACAATGACCCACTCTGGTCTGCGGAAGCTCATCCCCTGTGACAGGTTGTCCAGGGACAGCCACCAACGGAGTGAATCTCTGGTCCTCTGATCTACTTGTATCGTCGGAGACAAGTCTGTATAATCCCCATTCCACTGACTGAGCATGCACAGTTGTAATGGTCTTAGATGAATTCGCGCAAAAGGAACTATGTCCATTGCCGCTACCATCAAACCTATTACTTCCATGCACTGCGCTATGGAAGGAAGAGGAACAGAATGAAGTACTTGACAAGAGTTTAGAAGTTTTGATTTTCTGGCCTCTGTCAGAAAAATCCTCATTTCTAAGGAGTCTATTATTGTTCCCAAGAAGGGAACCCTTGTTGACGGAGATAGAGAACTTTTTTCTACGTTCACTTTCCACCCGTGAGATCTGAGAAAGGCCAGGACAATGTCCGTGTGAGCCTTTGCTTGTGGAAGGGACGACGCTTGAATCAGAATGTCGTCCAAGTAAGGTACTACTGCAATGCCCCTTGGTCTTAGCACCGCTAGAAGGGACCCTAGTACCTTTGTGAAAATTCTTGGAGCAGTGGCTAATCCGAACGTTAGTGCCACAAACTGGTAATGCTTGTCCAGGAATGCGAACCTTAGGAACCGATGATGTTCCTTGTGGATAGGAATATGTAGATACGCATACTTTAAATCCACCGTGGTCATGAATTGACCTTCCTGGATGGAAGGAAGAATTGTTCGAATGGTTTCCATTTTGAACGATGGAACCTTGAGAAACTTGTTTAGGATCTTGAGATCTAAGATTGGTCTGAATGTTCCCTCTTTTTTGGGAACTACGAACAGATTGGAGTAGAACCCCATCCCTTGTTCTCCTAATGGAACAGGATGAATCACTCCCATTTTTAACAGGTCTTCTACACAATGTAAGAATGCCTGTTTTTTTATGTGGTCTGAAGACAATTGAGACCTGTGGAACCTCCCCCTTGGGGGAAGCCCCTTGAATTCCAGAAGATAACCTTGGGAGACTATTTCTAGCGCCCAAGGATCCAGAACATCTCTTGCCCAAGCCTGAGCGAAGAGAGAGAGTCTGCCCCCCACCAGATCCGGTCCCGGATCGGGGGCCAACATCTCATGCTGTCTTGGTAGCAGTGGCAGGTTTCTTGGCCTGCTTTCCTTTGTTCCAGCCTTGCATTGGCCTCCAGGCTGGCTTGGCTTGAGAAGTATTACCCTCTTGCTTAGAGGACGTAGCACTTGGGGCTGGTCCGTTTCTGCGAAAGGGACGAAAATTAGGTTTATTTTTGGCCTTGAAAGACCTATCCTGAGGAAGGGCGTGGCCCTTGCCCCCAGTGATATCAGAAATAATCTCTTTCAAGTCAGGGCCAAACAGCGTTTTCCCCTTGAAAGGAATGTTAAGCAATTTGTTCTTGGAAGACGCATCCGCTGACCAAGATTTTAGCCAAAGCGCTCTGCGCGCCACAATAGCAAACCCAGAATTTTTCGCCGCTAATCTAGCCAATTGCAAAGTGGCGTCTAGGGTGAAAGAGTTAGCCAATTTGAGAGCATGAATTCTGTCCAAAATCTCCTCATAAGAAGAATCTTTATTGAGCGCCTTTTCTAGTTCATCGAACCAGAAACACGCTGCTGTAGTGACAGGAACAATGCATGAAATTGGTTGTAGAAGGTAACCTTGCTGAACAAACATCTTTTTAAGCAAACCCTCTAATTTTTTATCCATAGGATCTTTGAAAGCACAACTATCTTCTATGGGTATAGTGGTGCGTTTGTTTAGAGTAGAAACCGCCCCCTCGACCTTGGGGACTGTCTGCCATAAGTCCTTTCTGGGGTCGACCATAGGAAACAATTTCTTAAATATAGGGGGAGGGACGAAAGGTATGCCGGGCCTTTCCCATTCTTTATTTACAATGTCCGCCACCCGCTTGGGTATAGGAAAAGCTTCGGGGGGCCCCGGGACCTCTAGGAACTTGTCCATTTTACATAATTTCTCTGGAATGACCAAATTCTCACAATCATCCAGAGTAGATAACACCTCCTTAAGCAGGGCGCGGAGATGTTCCAATTTAAATTTAAATGTAATCACATCAGGTTCAGCTTGTTGAGAAATTTTCCCTGAATCTGAAATTTCTCCCTCAGACAAAACCTCCCTGGCCCCCTCAGACTGGTGTAGGGGCACTTCAGAACCAATATCATCAGCGTCCTCATGCTCTTCAGTATTTTCTAAAACAGAGCAGTCGCGCTTTCGCTGATAAGTGGGCATTTTGGCTAAAATGTTTTTGATAGAATTATCCATTACAGCCGTTAATTGTTGCATAGTAAGGAGTATTGGCGCGCTAGATGTACTAGGGGCCTCCTGTGTGGGCAAGACTGGTGTAGACGAAGGAGGGGATGATGCAGTACCATGCTTACTCCCCTCACTTGAACAATCATCTTGGGCATCATTTTCTCTAAATTTTGTGTCACATAAATCACATCTATTTAAATGAGAAGGAACCTTGGCTTCCCCACATACAGAACACAGTCTATCTGGTAGTTCAGACATGTTAAACAGGCATAAACTTGATAACAAAGTACAAAAAACGTTTTAAAATAAAACCGTTACTGTCACTTTAAATTTTAAACTGAACACACTTTATTACTGCAAATGTGAAAAAGTATGAAGGAATTGTTCAAAATTCACCAAAATTTCACCACAGTGTCTTAAAGCCTTAAAAATATTGCACACCAAATTTGAAAGCTTTAACTCTTAAAATAACGGAACCGGAGCCGTTTTTATATTTGACCCCTTTACAGTCCCTGGTATCTGCTTTGCTGAGACCCAACCAAGCCCAAAGGGGAATACGATACCAAATGACGCCTTCAGAAAGTCTTTTCTGTGTATCAGAGCTCCTCACACATGCATCTGCATGTCATGCTTCCTAAAAACAAGTGCGCAATAGAGGCGCGAAAATGAGGCTCTGCCTATGATTAGGGAAAGCCCCTAGAGGATAAGGTGTCCAATACAGTGCCTGCCGGTTATTTTACATAATTCCCAAGAATAAAATAATTCCTCAAAGCTATGAAGTATAAAATATGTTTATATATCAATCGTTTTAGCCCAGAAAATGTCTACAGTCTTAAAAGCCCTTGTGAAGCCCTTTTTTTCTTATGTAATAAAAATGGCTTACCGGATCCCATAGGGAAAATGACAGCTTCCAGCATTACATCGTCTTGTTAGAAATGTGTCATACCTCAAGCAGCAAAAGTCTGCTCACTGTTTCCCCCAACTGAAGTTAATTCCTCTCAACAGTCCTGTGTGGAAACAGCCATCTATTTTAGTAACGGTTGCTAAAATCATTTTCCTCTTACAAACAGAAATCTTCATCACCTTTCTGTTTCAGAGTAAATAGTACATACCAACACTATTTTAAAATAACAAACTCTTGATTGAATAATAAAAACTACAGTTAAACACCAAAAAACTCTAAGCCATCTCCGTGGAGATGTTGCCTGTACAACAGCAAAGAGAATGACTGGGGAAGGCGGAGCCTAGGAGGGATCATGTGACCAGCTTTGCTGGGCTCTTTGCCATTTCCTGTTGGGGAAGAGAATATCCCACAAGTAAGGATGACGCCGTGGACCGGACACACCTATGTTGGAGAAAAGCCTGCTGCTAGTCGCTCACACTGCAAGTTAGGCTAAAAGTTATATGTATACAGTATTTTTCCCAGTGAAGTGCCATTCCCCAGAAATACTTAAGTGTAAACATACATACATATCAGCCTGATACCAGTTGCTACTACTGCATTTAAGGCTGTACTTACATTATATCGGTATTAGCAGTATTTTCTCAGTCAATTCCATTCCTTAGAAAATAATATACTGCAACATACCTCTTTGCAGGTGAACCTGCCCGCTGTCCCCTGTTCTGAAGTTACCTCACTCCTCAGAATGGCCGAGAACAGCAAATGGATCTTAGTTACACAAAACTCAGGTAGATTCTTCTTCAAATGCTGCCTGAGAAAAAACAACACACTCCGGTGCCGTTTAAAATAACAAACTTTTGATTGAAGAAATAAAAACTAAGTTTAATAACCACAGTCCTCTCACACATCCTATCTATTAGTTGGGTGCAAGAGAATGACTGGGTATGACGTAGAGGGGAGGAGCTATATAGCAGCTCTGCTTGGGTGATCCTCTTGCACTTCCTGTTGGGGAGGAGTTAATATCCCATAAGTAATGGATGACCCGTGGACTGACTACACTTAACAGGAGAAACTACAACTAAACACCACATACTCTTAACCATCTCCGTGGAGATGTTGCCTGTGCAACGGCAAAGAGAATGACTGGGGTGAGCGGAGCCTAGGAGGGACTATATGGCCAGCTTTGCTGGGACTCTTTGCCATTTCCTGTTGGGGAAGAGATATTCCCACAAGTAAGGATGACGTCGTGGACCGGACACACCAATGTTGGAGAAATAGGGGCCAGTCTGGAGAAGTCTTGTAGACGGGAATGTGAGGAGGTAACAAGAGAGGAGGAGTGAAGGAGGTCATGAGCAGAGGGGACGGGAGGGCAAGTAGCTCTACTGTGTGTTTAACCCTTTGCCGGGGTATACACACAGAAGTCTAGGATCAATAGTCTTAAAATTACAGACGCTTACCGATTAGAGCAGGTCATTTCTTTTACTATGATGGCCCTTTAAAAAATAAAAGTACAATAACCAACACAATAGTCTTTTTACATCACCCATTTATTGCTCATTAACCCATTCTGCAATAACTACTTTATAAACTTATAAATCAAGCAAGTAGCAACAAATTATAATGAAACATGATTTCCTCCTTTAGAACAAATGGTGCTAAATGTATTAGAAAATAAACACAGAAACCTACATTATGTACCAAGGACATGCTATATTTATGTTTTGCATTAAGGCAGCAGACAAACCTTTTATAATTCTCAGATTCCCTCCTCGCTTGCTCCAAAGCCAACTCTTCAGCAATTCTCCTTCTGAGTTCCTCTTCATTCACTAGTACGGGAAGGAAATTCTGGGTTACTTCTAAGAGCAAAAACGATCAGAACATTAAATTACTGCAAAAGAACATGCTCATAAGAATGTTATACAGGAAATTGCACTGAAACAATGCTGTACAAAAGCCAAAAGTTAAAGGGAAGGCAAAGAGCCTAAGAATGAGATTTATTGGTGTGTGTGTGTGTGTTTATATATATATATATATATATATATATATATATATATATATATATTCTATTTTACATACACAGTGTTCCCCACAGAAAACTTTTGCCAGCCAGGTGGCATTATGAAGTAGCCGGGTAGGGGCAGAGTAATATTTTCTAATATAATATTTTCTGCTTTTCAAAGCACTAATTCATTGCTTTTTAATGATAATTTGTGCAATAAAAATTGAACATTTTTAATAGCTAATTTCAGCTTAATATTGGCTAAAATTTTAGCCGGGTGGTCCGTAAAAATCAGTCGGGTGGTGCACCAACTAAAAAGGTCCTGGGGAGTACACAGATAGATATTATTTCAGTGGCGATATAGCGAACAAAGGACAATAAATTAATACATTTGAGATAAAAACAGGAAGTAAGAGTTTAGTAGTAATACTGTAATGAGACCGCTCATCAACATGAGACAATGTGTGAGATCTAAACATGCCCTGTAGATTATAAACTCTTTGGAGTAGGGCTCGCCCCCCCCCCCCTAACATTAATTTGTTTAGTTTTGCAGAATTATTAATCTGTATTTTTTACCAGGCCGGTGAGTTAGCTCAGCTGGTAAAAATGCCCTGACTACAAAAAAAAAAAAAGCCTGTTTAAAAGATCCAAGGTCACAGGTTCAAATCCCGGCAGCTAGGTCAATAAAACGAGTACCATTAAATTGGGTAATAATAACAACTATTACTATTCAGCTGCCGATTTGGTTAATTCTGAGTGCGAGCGCTGAAAAAACGTTTTGAGTCCCACTGGGAGAAAGGCCCTATATAAATACTAGTTATTATGAAACGTATGATTGTATACCACTACTATTGCACCCAGAGCTAAAGAATTTGACAGCGCTTTAATTCTGCTACTAAAAATAGTAGTAATGATAATTGGTCCTTGCAAGTTTAAATATTAAATAGAAATATACAGAAGCATAATGCTTTGCAAATGTAAGGAGCGAAAGTAACACACAAAAGAAATCACCTTTCCTTACAGTCTTTGGAAGTTATATTCTTAGTCATTTAGAATTTTCACGCTTGTTAATGTTTGATTGAGAACGTTATCTCTTTTTCTAAAAATTGATGTAAGTGTACACATGATGTGTGTGTGGTGTATATTTATGTTTTGTAAAAGAAAGACTTGATGACCTAAATATGTCAAATATGTTCCTATAGTCTCATCACACAATGTATGCACTAACAATTGTATTGCACCCTGTAAGGGCAAGCTGAATCCTCACAGGCGTCCATTTGTTTAGGAAATTGTGATATTTTCAGTCCTTGTGTTTTTGATTTCCCATTCAAAACAGGATGAATTCAGTAAAAGTACTTGGTTTTCTATCCGCTATTGGTGCCCAGCACTTTCCCAGTCCTCTCTATATAAAGGGACAAGGGCAAACCAGGCAATAGATTAGATTATGTGTGAAAAGTAAATCTAATGTCAGCACTTTAAAGTTTCTGCACCAATTTTTATTATATAAAATTTAAGCAAGGTAAAAAGTTGCCAGTGGCATAAAATTCACTAGAGAGCCAATAATATTTAGGGTAAGTTAACACATAATTACATGAATATTTGACCTGCGTGTGCGCCACTATCCAAGAGAGTACAAATAAATCTTTATGGGCATTACACAAAAACTAATCTGGTGCATCAAAATGGGTTTAGTTCAGGCATTTAGACTGAAAGTTGCATATTTATTTCCTAATCATTTGAAAGAAAACAAATACAATGTTAAATTGATTCAGTTATCTTCTTGACTTCGTCTATCTGGGATGGTTTCTAAAATTCAAAAAAGTTACTTTCTGTACATAATCGATGCTCACATTTAGATGCAGAGACAGTAGGAAGACAGTATATACAGATACACTAACAATTCTACAAGGTTGTAATCCGAGTGAACATAGTGTGGGTGTTCCTCAGTTATAAGCAAAAAGAAAGAAAAAGGCAATTACAGATTGAAGTGCTGCATAATGTGCAAATAACAGACAAAGCAATGAATGGAGGAGCCTTTGTGGTTCCTCTGCATGTGAACCAGCACCCTACAAGGAATAGCTATATGAATGTTGAAGATAACAAAACACATAAAATTTAAATGAATAGTAGGACCCAAATTAATATTCTCCAGGAGCCATCTAGATAATTGCTGTGTCTTTATTATGCTAGAATTTGTGTCTTAATCTAGGGTTCGAGAAAACCTCGGCAAGGAATAGCCCATTATTTACAGCTCAATTTTTATTGGATTTACGCATTCATGAACTCTTGCACATAGGACAGACATCCTGAAACCCTTTTATGACAGCACCATCTGCTTCAATACAGTATCTGGCAGGGCAAGCGCAGCTCTGCACACATAAAAGTTAATGAAGATGTCAAAAAGAAAAGTCTTAACCGCACACAAATAATCATAAATAATGAGTGAGAATGCACACACTTACAAACAGTATGGCGACCTGGAGCATTAGCCGCATCAAGTCACAAGTTTATTATCTGATTTTATTGCCCCTTCAGGATTAATTTGCTTCTTTATTTCATTCCAATTTGAGACACATAATATGCAAATAATCTTCATTTTATTGTGTGCCACCTAATAAGGACCGCAGGATGTGTCACGGCTGGATATTGCATGCAACGTGAAGACAAAGAACATTTATGAATCTGCATGACTGAAAAGTAATATATGAGGTTATGGATCTTGATAAGAAAGATCAGTGACAGCTATTTCATTTGTCTCATCCAGGAAAACACAAATCAAACCTTACCCACTCCCTCTCAAATAAAACCGACTTCAGATGAATAAAAGGTGCTTATTAAAAAAAGCTTTAGTACTGAAGAACACAACAGATTTATTCACCATCTTTAAATATGTTCAGTGACTTTCCTGGTCTGTTTATATTCTTTTTATTATCACTAAGCCCAAAAAAGGTAGTTATATTACTATTCATGTACAAGTGTGTTGGCTACAAAGTGTACAATAAAATACAAACGTATCCTTATCTCATGACAAGACTATCATATAAAAGTTACAATCTAACAGTTCTTCATTATCAGAAAGCAAGAGCACCACAATATTTTCAGCAGGAACCGCAAGGTATAGAGAAGCATATTCTACATAAGGTAACATTACCCAGTGTAGGGGGAAAAAAAGAAACAATTTTTTAAGTACAACTTGCTTAAACAACCTAAAGGAACAGTAAAGTCAAAATTAGACTTTTGTGATTTAGATAGAACATTACATTTTTGTCTGGTAAAAGCGTGGGTCTCGCCACCAGCGGCAAGACCACACTACTACAAAATCCTTCCCTCCTGCAGGCCTTCTGCTATAGCGTAGTCTTGCCGCAGCAATTTACTTCTGTCACGTTGGTATCCTTTGATGAAGAGTGGACTCAGAAGCAGCAAATGCATAAATGAGCTAGCTGAACATATAAGAAGAGCCAATGACAAGAGGTATATATATGCAGCCATCAGTGGACTGCTGCTCCTGAGCCAAACTAGGTATATTCTTCAAAAAATGATAACAAGAGAATGAAGTAAATAGAAGTAAACAGGAAAGTTGTTTAAAACGGCACGTTCTATCTGAACCATAAGTTTAATATTGATGTTACTGTCCCTGAAAACTAGCAGGAAATGAATGCTGCACGCTACTAAACTTCATTAGCTATTTAGGAAAACCTATGTAAATACAGATTTTTTTTTTACGTTTGCTGCACTCTGTTGCCGCATGCAGCTGATTTTGCACATTTTTTCTAAGCAGTTGGCACGGCCTGATGAAACCTCCCTGCGAGGCTGAGAAACGCGTCGTCTTAAGTTTTTAATAAGACTTTTAATGCAATTACACCTTGCCACAAAGATCCATTTTACTGTTCACATCTGATGAATGAATATTGTAGTACCTGTGTATCCTGCCATCTGGAGTACCTTTGTATCCTGCTACCTGTGATCAGTCAGCTGGACGGCTGGGAAGTTTTAGCTTGGAGATGCTCTCTTTTTGTACCCCAGGCCAGGTCTTCATTATAGCTGCACTAGAGCACAGGTGAGATAATCAGCTGATGGGTGAGACAGCAGATTAGTAACTATGGTTGCTGATCAGCTGTTTATTTACCCTGGGCTTTAGTTCAGCTATAATGAAGACCTGGCCTGTTGGGGGTACTTGAGGACTGCTGTACGCTTTATTATATAGTTTTTTGATACAGACAGTGCTAGGCCATTTAGGCACCCTTGTTTCCTTTGGATTTGGTTAAATTGATTTATAAATCTAAAACACAAAATAATAAAAAATATAAATATACGAAGATAAAATCTGAAATTCTACTAATTATCTGCTCTACAGAGGCCAGTTATAAATTAGTTACTAGAGAAGAAAACTTCACAGGATTTAAACGCCTTTATTAGAGATTAAACTCTTGCATAACACAAGTTATAGGTGTATGTGAATGTGCGTCACTGTGTAACGATTGCAACTGCGTATTAAAACTTGCACTGTACTCTACGTAAAATAAATAAGTTGCCCGTTACTGAGGAATAAGAGAGCTCCATATCCTTATGCTATCGGTAAGGTTACTGAACCCTGTACACTATTAGTTATGTCTGTGCTACAGAATTTTAAATGAGACACCTGTCAGATTACTGTTGGTGACATCTACATGCTTTACAATTTAGCATTATAATATTTCAATAGCTAAAAGCAAACTTCTGAGACCTTATTTAAGCCCAACTGAAAGTGGTGGTGATTTATTTTATGCTGCTCACAAAACAGTTTCAACTACTGTGAGAACATGTGTACAGTAGAGGATTCATGTTGTGTATCAAATAGAAAAAAAAGTCACCACTCTAGAAAGGTTTTAGTTTAGTTTCTTGGTGTATTATGTAAAGGTTGTAATCCAAGCTTTCTCATTGATCTTTAACATCAAATGGTAGGTTTATAGTTTTTGACCACTTAGAGTAGGGTGAAAATGGTTTGAAGTGTTTCTACCATTGATCTCTAAATAACATTATCCCCTTGTTGCAAACTTTAGGTTATGCATAGACAAAGTACAACCTTAGTTAGAGGAGAATCAAAACTCCTGGAACACACAATTTAGACTTTCACTAAATCTCTCTCTCAAAAATTTAAATATGTTGGTTACTACCAATCAGTGAAGGCTTGAGTTCAGAAAATAATTCATTGGATGTTCTTTTGTAACTTTAATACACAACCTTATCAAACTTTTCCTAGTTATCAAACTGATGCATTAACTTTAAAAAGTCACGAAAATGAGCCTAGGAAGAAAGAAGTATCGGGATGCATAAAACACGTCTCAAGGAAGCATTTAACATATACATGTTTCGTTCCTGCATATATTATATGAAACATACCCTATTCTTAAAGCTTCTGGACAAAAAGCAGCCAAAGCACTTTTTTTTTTTTATAAAAAGACAATTTATGCTTACCTGATAAATTTGACACGATGAGTCCACGGATTATCTTAATTACTAATGGGATATTCACCTCACGGTCAGCAGGAGGAGGCAAAGAGCACCACAGCAGAGCTGTTAAATAACTCCTCCCTTCCCTCCCACTCCAGTCATTCGACCGAAGTTAGGAAGAGAAAGGAAAAGCCAAGGTGCAGAGGTGTCTGAAGTTATAATAACCAACAACCTGTCTAAAAGAACAGGGCGGGCCGTGGACTCATCGTGTCAAAAAAGAAATACATTTATCAGGTAAGCATAAATGTTCTTTTCTTTTTTAAGACACGATGATTCCACGGATCATCTTAATTACTAATGGGATACAATACCCAAGCTAGAGTACACAGATGATACGGGAGGGACAAGACAGGGAACCTAAACGGAAGGCACCACTGCTTGAAGAACCTTTCTCCCAAAAGCGGCCTCAGCCGAAGCAAAAATATCAAATTTGTAAAACTTTGAAAAAGTGTGAAGAGAGGACCAAGTTGCAGCCTTGCAAATCTGTTCCACAGAAGCTTCATTTTTGAATGCCCATGAGGAAGCAACAGCCCTTGTGGAATGAGCCGTAACTCTCTCGGGTGGCTGCTGTCCAGCAGTCTCATATGCAAAACGTATGATACTCTTCAGCCAAAAAGAAAGAGAAGTATCCGTAGCCTTCTGTCCCTTACGTTTTCCTGAGAAAACCATAAAGCAGAAGACTGACGAAAATCCTTAGTCGCCTGCAGGTAAAACTTTAAGGCACGGACCACGTCCAAATTGTGCAGAAGTCGTTCTTTCTTAGAAGGATTAGGACACAAAGAAGGAACAACAATCTCCTGATTAATGTTCTGATCAGAAACAACCTTAGGAAGAAATCCTAGTTTAGTACGTAAAACTACCTTATCTGAATGGAAAATAAGGTAAGGAGACTCGTACTGCAATGCCAAGAGCTCTGAGACTCTACGAGCAGAAGAAATAGCAACAAACAATAAAACTTTCCAAGATAACAACTTAATATCTAAGGAATGCATAGGCTCAAACGGAGCCCGTTGAAGAACCTTGAGAACTAAATTAAGACTCCATGGAGGAGTAACTGGTTTGAACACAGGTCTGATCCTGACCAAGGCCTGACAGAATGATTGAACATCTGGAACATCCTCCAGACGTTTGTGTAACAAAATAGATAAAGCCGAGATCTGACCCTTTAGGGAACTCATCGATAAACCCTTCTCCAAACCCTCTTGGAGAAAAGACAAAATTCTAGGAATCCTAACCCTACTCCATGAGTAGCCCTTGGATTCACACCAATAAAAACATAATTTATGCTTACCTGATAAATTTATTTCTCTTGTAGTGTATCCAGTCCACGGATCATCCATTACTTGTGGGATATTCTCCTTCCCAACAGGAAGTTGCAAGAGGATCACCCACAGCAGAGCTGCTATATAGCTCCTCCCCTCACTGCCATATCCAGTCATTCGACCGAAACAAGCCGAGAAAGGAGAAACCATAGGGTGCAGTGGTGACTGTAGTTTAATTAAAATTTAGACCTGCCTTAAAAGGACAGGGCGGGCAGTGGACTGGATACACTACAAGAGAAATAAATTTATCAGGTAAGCATAAATTATGTTTTCTCTTGTTAAGTGTATCCAGTCCACGGATCATCCATTACTTGTGGGATACCAATACCAAAGCTAAAGTACACGGATGATGGGAGGGACAAGGCATGAACTTAAACGGAAGGAACCACTGCCTGTAGAACCTTTCTCCCAAAAACAGCCTCCGAAGAAGCAAAAGTATCAAATTTGGAAAATTTGGAAAAGGTATGAAGCGAAGACCAAGTCGCAGCCTTGCAAATCTGTTCAACAGAAGCCTCATTTTTAAAGGCCCAGGTGGAAGCCACAGCTCTAGTAGAATGAGCTGTAATCCTTTCAGGGGGCTGCTGTCCAGCAGTATCATAGGCTAAACGGATTATACTCCGAAGCCAAAAAGAAAGAGGTTGCCGAGGCCTTTTGACCTCTCCTCTGTCCAGAGTAAACTACAAACAGGCTAGATGTTTGACAAAATTCTTTACTAGCTTGTAAGTAAAACTTCAAGGCACGGACTACGTCTAGATTATGCAAAAGACGTTCCTTCTTCGAAGAAGGATTAGGACATAATGATGGAACAACAATCTCTTGATTGATATTCTTGTTAGAAACCACCTTGGGTAAAAACCCAGGTTTTGTACGCAGAACTACTTTATCAGAATGAAAGATCAGATAAGGAGAATCACAATGTAAGGCAGATAACTCCGAGACTCTTCGAGCCGAGGAAATAGCCATCAGAAACAGAACTTTCCATGATAGAAGTTTGATATCAATAGAATGAAGGGGTTCAAACGGAACCCCTTGAAGAACTTTAAGAACCAAGTTTAAGCTCCATGGAGGAGCAACAGGTTTAAACACAGGCTTAAGTCTAACTAAAGCCTGACAAAATGCCTGAACGTCTGGAACTTCTGCCAGATGCTTGTGTAAAAGAATAGACAGAGCAAAAATCTGTCCCTTTAAAGAACTAGCTGATAATCCTTTGTCCAAACCCTCTTGGAGGAAGGACAATATCCTAGGAATCCTAACCCTACTCCATGAGTAATTCTTGGATTCACACCAATGAAGATATTTACGCCATATCTTGTGGTAGATTTTCCTGGTGACAGGATTTCAAGCCTGTATTAAGGTATCAATGACTGACTCGGAGAAGCCACGCTTTGATAGGATCAAGCATTCAATCTCCATGCAGTCAGTCTGAGAGAAATTAGATTTGGATGATTGAAAGGACCTTATATTAGAAGGTCTTGTCTCAGAGGCAGAGTCCATGGTGGAAAGGATGACATGTCCACTAGGTCTGCATACCAGGTCCTGCGTGGCCACGGCGCAATCAGAATCACCAATGCTCTCTCCTGTCTGATTTTGGCAATCAGTCGAGGGAGCAGAGGAAACGGTGGAAACACGTAAGCCAGGTTGAAGAACCAAGGAGCTGCTAGAGCATCTATCAGCGTCGCTTCTGGGTCCCTGGACCTGGATCCGTAACAAGGAAGCTTTGCATTCTGGCGAGACGCCATGAGATCCAGTTCTGGTTTGCCCCAACGATGTACCAATTGAGCAAACACCTCCGGATGGAGCTCCCACTCCCCCGGATGAAAAGTCTGACGACTTAGAAAATCCACCTCCCAGTTCTCTACGCCTGGGATATGGATCGCTGATAGGTGGCAAGAGTGAGTCTCTGCCCAGCGAATTATCTTGGAGACTTCCAACATCGCTAGGGAACTCCTGGTTCCCCCTTGATGGTTGATGTAAGCCACAGTCGTGATGTTGTCCGACTGAAATCTGATGAACCTCAGTGTTGCTAACTGAGGCCAAGCTAGAAGAGCATTGAATATTGCTCTTAACTCCAGAATATCTATTGGGAGGAGTTTCTCATCCTGAGTCCATGAACCCTGAGACTTCAGGGAGTTCCAGACTGCACCCCAACCTAGAAGGCTGGCATCTGTTGTTACAATCGTCCAATCTGGTCTGCGAAAAGTCATACCCTTGGACAGGTGGACCCGAGATAACCACCAGAGAAGAGAATCTCTGGTCTCCTGATCCAGATTTAGTAGAGGAGACAAATCTATGTAATCCCCATTCCACTGACTGAGCATGCATAATTGCAGCGGTCTGAGATGCAGGCGCGCAAATGGCACTATGTACATCGCCGCTACCATTAAGCCGATTACCTCCATGCACTGAGCCACCGCAGGGCGCGGAGTGGAGTGAAGAACACGGCAAGCATTTAGAAGCTTTGATAACCTGGACTCCGTCAGGTAAATTTTAATTTCTACAGAATCTATAAGAGTCCCTAGGAAGGAACCCCTTGTGAGAGGAGATAGAGAACTCTTTTCTTCGTTCACTTTCCATCCATGCGACCTTAGAAATGCCAGAACTATCTCTGTATGAGACTTGGCAATTTGAAAGCTTGACGCCTGTATCAGGATGTCATCTAGATAAGGAGCCACCGCTATGCCTCACAGCCTTAGAACCGCCAGAAGTGAGCCCAGAACCTTTGTAAAAATTCTTGGGGCTGTAGCCAACCCGAAGGGAAGAGCTACAAGTTGGTAGTGCCTGTTTAGAAAGGCAAACCTCAGGAACCGATGATGATTCTTGTGAATCGGAATGTGAAGGTAGGCATCCTTTAAGTCCACTGTAGTCATGTACTGACCCTCTTGGATCATAGGTAAAATGGTTCGAATAGTTTCCATCTTGAATGATGGAACCCTGAGGAATTTGTTTAAGATCTTTAGATCCAAAATTGGTCTGAAGGTTCCCTCTTTTTTGGGAACCACAAACAGATTTGAATAAAAACCCCGTCCTTGTTCCATCCGCGGAACTGGATGGATCACTCCCATTACTAGGAGGTCTTGCACGCAGTGTAGGAATGCCTCTTTATCTGGTTTGCAGATAATCTTGAAAGGTGAAATCTCCCTTGTGGAGGAAAAGCTTTGAAGTCCAGAAGATATCCCTGAGATATGATCTCCAACGCCCAGGGATCCTGAACATCTCTTGCCCACGCCTGGGCGAAGAGAGAAAGTCTGCCCCCAACTTGATCAGTTGCCGGATAGGGGGCCGTTCCTTCATGCTGTCTTGGAGGCAGCAGCAGGCTTTCTGGCCTGCTTGCCTTTGTTCCAGGACTGGTTAGATTTCCAGGCCTGCTTGGATTGAGCAAAAGTTCCTTCTTGTTTTGAAGCAGAGGAAGTTGATGCTGCACCTGCCTTGAAATTTCGAAAGGCACAAAAATTAGACTGTTTGGCCCTTGATTTGGCCCTGTCCTGAGGAAGGGTATTACCCTTACCTCCAGTAATGTCAGCAATAATTTCTTTCAAACCAGGCCCGAATAAGGTCTGCCCTTTGAAAGGAATGTTGAGTAATTTAGACTTTGAAGTCACGTCAGCTGACCAGGATTTAAGCCATAGTGCCCTACGCGCCTGGATGGCGAATCCGGAATTCTTAGCCGTTAGTTTAGTCAAATGAACATTGGCATCAGACATAAATGAGTTAGCTAGCTTAAGTGTTCTAAGCTTGTCAATGATTTCAGTCAATGGAGCTGAATGGATGGCCTCTTCCAGGGCCTCAAACCAGAACGCTGCCGCAGCAGTGACAGGCGCCATGCATGCAAGGGGCTGTAAAATAAAACCTTGTTGAATAAACATTTTCTTAAGGTAACCCTCTAATTTTTTATCCATTGGATCTAAAAAAAGGCACAACTGTCCTCAACCGGGATAGTGGTACGCTTTGCTAAAATAGAAACTGCTCCTTCCACCTTAGGGACCGTCCCGAGTAGTGGCGTCTATGGGAAACATTTTTCTAAATATAGGAGGGGGGGGAAACGGCACACCAGGTCTATTCCACTCCTTACTAATAATTTCTGTAAACCTTTTAGGTATTGGAAAAACATCAGTACACACCGGCACTGCATAGTATTTATCCAGTCTACACAATTTCTCTGGCACTGCAATTGTGTCACAGTCATTCAGAGCAGCTAACACCTCCCCAAGCAATACACAGAGGTTCTCAAGCTTAAATTTAAAATTAGAAATCTCTGAATCAGGTTTCCCCGAGTCAGAGATGTCACCCACAGACTGAAGCTCTCCGTCCTCAGGTTCTGCATATTGTGATGCAGTATCAGACATGGCTCTTACAGCATCTACGCGCTCTGTATCTCGTCTAACCCCAGAGCTATCGCGCTTGCCTCTTAATTCAGGCAATCTGGCTAATACCGCTGACAGGGTATTATCCATGATCGCAGCCATGTCCTGCAAAGTAATCGCTATGGGCGTCTCTGATGTACTTGGTGCCATAATAGCGTGTGTCCCTTGAGCGGGAGGCAAAGGGTCCGATACGTGGGGAGAGTTAGTCGACATAACTTCCCCCTCGCCAGAACCCTCTGGTGACAATTCTGTTATAGATAAAGACTGATCTTTACTGTTTAAGGTGAAATCAATACATTTAGTACACATTCTCCTATGGGGCTCCACCATGGCTTTTAAACATAATGAACAAGTAGTTTCCTCTGTGTCAGACATGTTTGTACAGACTAGCAATGAGACTAGCAAGCTTGGAAAACACTTTAAACCAAGTTAACAAGCAATATAAAAAACGTTACTGCGCCTTTAAGAAAAACAAATTTTGACAAAATTTGAAATAACAGTGAAAAAAGGCAGTTATACTAACAAAATTTTTACAGTGTATGTAACAAGTTAGCAGAGCATTGCACCCACTTGCAAATGGATGATTAACCCCTTAATATCAAAAACGGAATAACAAAAGAAAAAAAAAACGTTTTAAAAACTAGTCACAACAACTGCCACAGGTCTACTGTGGTTGTTACCCTCCTTAAACACGACTTTTGAAGCCTTTTGAGCCCTTCAGAGATGTCCTGTATCCTGCAGAGGGAAGCTGAAAGTCTCTGTCTGTAATTTTAGCTGCGCAGAAAAGCGCTAAAATAGGCCCCTCCCACTCATATTACAACAGTGGAAAACCTCAGGAAACTGTTTCTAGGCAAAAATCAAGCCAGCCATGTGGAGAAAAACTAGGCCCCAATAAGTTTTATCACCAAGCATATATAAAAACGAATAAACATGCCAGCAAACGTTTTATATTGCACTTTTATAAGAGTATGTATCTCTGGTAATAAGCCTGATACCAGTCGCTATTAAATCACTGCATTTAGGCTTAACTTACATTAATCCGGTATCAGCAGCATTTTCTAGCAAATTCCATCCCTAGAAATATGTTAACTGCACATACCTTATTGCAGGATAACCTGCACGCCATTCCCCCTCTGAAGTTACCTCACTCCTCAGAATATGTGAGAACAGCAGTGGATCTTAGTTACTTCTGCTAAGATCATAGAAAACGCAGGCAGATTCTTCTTCTAATGCTGCCTGAGATGAAATAGTACACTCCGGTACCATTTAAAAATAACAAACTTTTGATTGAAGAAAAAAAAACTAACTATAATACACCACTCTCCTCTTACTACCTCCATCTTTGTTGAGAGTTGCAAGAGAATGACTGGATATGGCAGTGAGGGGAGGAGCTATATAGCAGCTCTGCTGTGGGTGATCCTCTTGCAACTTCCTGTTGGGAAGGAGAATATCGCACAAGTAATGGATGATCCGTGGACTGGATACACTTAACAAGAGAAAGGTATTTACGCCAAATTTTATGGTAAATCCTTCTGGTCACAGGCTTCTCCAAGCAGTCAGCTTCAGAGAAACTAGATTTGGGTGAAGGAAGGGCCCCTGAATCAGAAGGTCCATCCTCAATGGAAGTCTCCAAGGTGGCAGAGATGCCATCTCCACCAGATCCGCATACCAAATCCTGCGAGGCCAAGCCGGAGCTATGAGGATCACCAAAGCCCTCTCCTGTATGATTCAAGCAATTACCCTAGGAAGAAGAGCAAACGGAGGGAATAGGTATGCTAGACTGAAGGTCCAAGGGACCTCCAGAGCATCTATCAGTTCCGCCTGGGGGTCCCTGGACCTCGACCCGTATCTCAGGAGCTTGGCATTCTGTCGGGATGCCATGAGATCTAGTTCCGGTTGACCCCACTTGAGAATTAGGTTTGAAAACACTTCCGGATGGAGTTCCCATTCCCCTGGATGAAAAGTCTGCCTGCTCAAGAAATCCGCCTCCCAATTGCTGACAGGCAACAAGAGTGGGCTTCTGCCCACTGGATTATTTTGGCTACCTCTGTCATCCCTAAGGAACTCCTTGTTCCTCCTTGATGATTGATGTAAGCCACTTAAGTTATGTTGTCCGACTGGAACCTGATGAACCGGAGTGAGGCTAACTGGGGCCAGGCCAGAAGAGCATTGAAGATTGCCCTCAGCTCTAGAATGTTTATAGGAAGAGCAGATTCCGACTGTGTCCAAACTCCATGCGCCTTGAGGTAGCCCCAGACTGCTCCCCACCCCAGAAGGCTGGGTTCTTTTGTCACATTCACCCAAGATGGCCTGCAAAAGCAGGTTCCCTGGGAGAGATGATCCAGAGACAACCACCATAGAAGAGAGTCCCTTGTCTCCTGCTCCAGAGTTATTCGAGGAGACAAGTCTGCATAATCTCTGTTCCATTGCCTGAGCATGTTTAACTGCAAAGGCCTGAGATGGAAACAAGCAAACGGGATGATGTCCATTGCCGCCACCATCAGCCCAATTAACTCCATGCACTGGGCCATTGACGGCCGAGGAGTGGACTGAAGGACTAGACAAGTATCGATAATTTTTGATTTCATGACTTCTGTCAGAAAAATCTTCATGGACAATGAGTCTATAATGGTCCCCAAGAAAGTGACTCTTGTGTCTGGAACTAGGGAACTCTTTCTCAAATTTTCCTTCCACCCGTGAGTTCTCAGGAAGGATAACACTATGGTGGTGTGGGATCTTACTTGTTGAAAATATGGCGCCTGGACTAGAATGTCGTCCAGATAAGGTGCCACCCCAATGCCCCGGGCCCGAAGTACCGCCAACAGAGAAGCCAGAATCTTTGTGAAGATTCTGGGAGCAGTGGCCAGGCCGAAAGGAAGAGCCACGAACTGGAAGTGTTTGTCCTGGAAGGCAAACCATAGGAACTTGTGATGATCCCTGTGAATAGGGACATGTAGGTACGCGTCCTTTAAATCCACTGTTGTCATGAATTGACCCTCCTGGATTAAAGGAAGAATGGAACGGATAGTTTCCATCTTGAAGGACGGAACCCTGAGAAATTTGTTCAGACTCTTTAGATCTAAAATTGGTCTGAAGGTTCCCTCCTTTTTGGGAACCACAAACAGATTGGAATAAAAACCCTGACCCTGTTCCTGAACTGGGACGGGAACAATCAATTCCAGGGCAGAGAGGTCTCCTACACAATGTAAGAACACCTCTCCTTTTGTCTGGTCTGCAGATAATCTTGAAAGAAGAAACCTGCCTGTGGGAGGAAAACTTTTGAACTCCAATTTGTATCCCTGAGACACTATTTCTATTGCCCAGGGATCCTGAATGTCTCGAACTCAAGCCTGAATGAAGAAGGAAAGTCTGCCCCCTATCAGATCCGGTCCTGGATCGGGGGCATGCCCTTCATGCTGATTTGGATTCAATAGCAGGCTTCTTGGACTGTTTACCCTTGTTCCAAGACTAGTTGGGTCTCCATGTAGACTTAGATTGTTCCTGCTTAGAGGAGGAAGAGGAAGCATTTCCCTTGAAATTTCGAAAGGAACGAAAATTACTCTGTCGTCCTTTTTGTTTGTTTCTCTTATCCTGAGGAAGGAGATGACCCTTACCTCCCGTGATATCAGAGATAATTTCCGTCAGGCCAGGTCCAAACAAAGTCTTCCCCTTGTAAGGAATCGCTAGAAGCTTAGACTTAGATGACAAGTCCGCAGACCAAGATTTTAACCCTAAGGCTCTGCAGGCTAGGACAGAGAAACCCGAACTCTTAGCCGCCAGTTTAGTAATTTGCAGAGAAGCGTCCATAATAAAAGCATTAGCTAACTTCAGAGCTTTAATCCTGTCTTGGACCTCCTCTAAGGAAGTCTCAGTCCTGAGAGACTCCGACAGAGCATCAAACCAATATGCTGCTGCACTAGCGACAGTAGCAATGCACACAGTTGGCTGCAATAGCAGACCCTGGTGAACATAAATCTTTTTAAGTAAACCCTCCAACTTCTTGTCCATAGGATCTTTGAAAGCACAACTATCCTCAATGGGAATAGTAGTTCGCTTGGCTAAGGTGGAAACAGCCCCTTCCACCTTAGGAACTGTTTGGGAGGGTACTTCAGAGATTGCCACCACTGCATCAGAAACCTCACTTACTGCATGTCTGTCTTTCCTCTTACGTTTGCCTTGCAGCATTGGAAAAGCAGACAACGCATCAGAAATTGTGGAAGACATAAGAGCAGCTATGTCTTTTAAGGTAACTCCAGCGGGCGCTAGAGCAGAAATACAGGGCACTGCTTGAGCGGGCGTTAAGGTTTGGGACGCTTGGGGAGAAAACTGCAACATACTCTGAATCTCGTCAGACTCCTGAGAAGCATCCACTTTTGAAAAATTTTGCTCAGGAAAAATCTTTTCCCTATAACTTAAAGCCCTCTCAATATATGAAGGACAGAAAGGGATTGGTGGTTCCACATTTGCATCCAAACACATTGAGCAAGTAACATTTTGCAAGGCTCCTGTGTCCATACTGAAGCACAATAAGATGACAATGTAATAAAAATTTACTTTTACTCAAAAAAGTTTGATTACAATAAAATGTTACCGTCTCTTTAAAATTTAAAAGGTAACTTTTTTACTACATGAGGAAAAAACAGAATTTATGCTTACCTGATAAATTACTTTCTCTTACGGTGTATCCAGTCCACGGATTCATCCCCTCAGGCTCCGCCCCCCCCCAGTCATTCGACCGATGGTTAGGAGAAAAAGGAGAACCATAGGGTGCAGAGGTGACTGTAGTTTCTTTAAAAAAATAAATTTGAACCTGACTTAATTGTCAGGGCGGGCCGTGGACTGGATACACCGTAAGAGAAAGTAATTTATCAGGTAAGCATAAATTCTGTTTTCTCTTACTTGGTGTATCCAGTCCACGGATTCATCCTTACTTGTGGGATACCAATACCAAAGCTTTAGGACACTGATGAAGGGAGGGAACAAGACAGGTAACCTAAACAGAAGGCACCGCTGCTTGCAAAACCTTTCTCCCAAAAATAGCCTCCGAAGAAGCAAAAGTATCGAATTTGTAAAATTTGGCAAATGTATGCAGTGAAGACCAAGTTGCTGCCTTACAAATCTGTTCAACAGAAGCCTCATTCTTGAAAGCCCATGTGGAAGCCACAGCTCTAGTGGAATGAGCTGTAATACGTTCAGGAGGCTGCTGTCCAGCAGTCTCGTAAGCCAATCGGATGATGCTTTTCAGCCAGAAGGAAAGAGAGGTAGCAGTTGCTTTCTGACCTCTCCTCTTACCAGAATAGACAACAAACAAGGATGATGTTTGTCTGAAATCTTTAGTTGCTTTTAAGTAGAATTTTAAAGCACGAACCACATCAAGATTGTGTAATAGTCGTTCCTTCTTAGAAACTGGATTAGGACACAGAGAAGGAACAATGATTTCCTGGTTAATATTCTTATTAGAAACCACTTTTGGAAGAAAACCTGGTTTGGTATGCAAAACAACCTTATCTGCATGGAACACCAGATAGGGTGAATTACACTGCAAAGCAGACAATTCAGAAACTCTTCGAGCAGAAGAAATAGCTACTAAAAACAAAACTTTCCAAGATAACAACTTAATATCTATGGAATGTAAAGGTTCAAACGGAACCCCTTGAAGAACTGAAAGAACTAAATTGAGACTCCATGGAGGAGCCACAGGTTTGTAAACAGGCTTAATTCTAACTAAGGCCTGTGCAAACACCTGAACGTCTGGTACAGCTGCCAGACGCTTATGTAACAGGATAGACAGAGCAGATATCTGTCCCTTTAAGGAACTAGCTGACAAACCTTTCTCCAATCCTTCTTGGAGAAAGGACAATATCCTTGGAATCCTAACCTTACTCCACGAGTAACCCTTGGATTCACACCAACTAAGATATTTCCGCCATATCTTATGGTAAATTTTCCTGGTGACAGGCTTTCTGGCCTGTATCAGAGTATCTATAACTGATTCCGAGAACCCACGCTTAGCTAGAATTAAGCGTTCAATCTCCAAGCAGTCAGTTGCAGAGAAACCAGATTTGGATGCTTGAAAGGACCTTGAATTAGAAGATCCTGCCTCGATGGCAGTTTCCATGGTGGGACCGATGACATGTCCACTAGGTCTGCATACCAAGTCCTGCGTGGCCACGCAGGCGCTATCAGAATTACCGAAGCCTTCTCCTGTTTGATTCTGGCTACTAGCCGAGGGAGAAGAGGAAACAGTGGAAAGACATAAGCTAGACTGAATGACCAAGGCGCTACTAAGGCATCTATCAAAGCCGCCTTGGGATCCCTGGACCTTGATCCGTAATGGGGAAGTTTGGTGTTCTGACGGGACACCATCAGATCCAACTCTGGAATGCCCCATAGCTGGGTCAGCTGAGCAAAAACCTCCGGGTGGAGTTCCCACTCCCCCGGATGGAAAGTCTGACGACTCAGAAAATCCGCCTCCCAGTTGTCTACCCCTGGGATGTGAATAGCAGATAGATGGCAGGAGTGATCCTCCGCCCATTTGATAATCTTGGATACCTCCATCGCTAGGGAACTCTTTGTTCCTCCCTGATGATTGATGTACGCTACAGTCGTGATGTTGTCCGACTGAAATCTGATGAACTTTGCCTCCGCTAGTTGAGGCCATGCCTGGAGCGTATTGAATATCGCTCTCAGTTCCAAAATGTTTAAATCGGGAGAAGGGATTCTTCCCGAGACCATAGACCCTGAGCTTTCAGGGAGTTCCAGACCGCACCCCAGCCTAACAGACTGGCGTCGGTCATGACAATGATCCACTCCGGTCTGCGGAAACTCATTCCCTGAGACAGGTGATCCTGAGACAACCACCAGAGAAGAGAGCCTCTGGTGTTCTCGTCTATTTGTATTTGAGGAGATAAATCTGCATAATCCCCATTCCACTGTTTGAGCATGCACAGTTGCAGTGGTCTTAGATGAATTCGGGCAAAAGGGACCACGTCCATTGCCGCGACCATCAAACCGATTACCTCCATGCACTGAGCCATGGAAGGCCGAGGAATGGAATGAAGAACTCGGCAAGTATTCAACAGTTTTGACTTCCTGACCTCTGTCAGAAAGATTTTCATTTCTACCGAGTCTATCAGTGTTCCCAGGAAGGGAACCCTTGTGAGCGGGGACAGAGAACTTTTTTCTACGTTCACCTTCCAACCGTGAGACCTTAGAAAGGCCAGAACAATGTCCGTATGAGCCTTGGCTCTGTGAAAAGACGACGCCTGTATTAAGTTGTCGTCTAGGTAAGGTGCTACTGCAATGCCCCGCGGTCTTAGTACCGCTAGAAGGGACCCTAGTACCTTTGTGAAAATTCTGGGAGCGGTGGCCAACCCGAAAGGAAGGGCCACGAACTGGTAATGTTTGTCCAGAAAGGCGGAACTGATGGTGATCTTTGTGGATAGGAATGTGTAGATACGCATCCTTTAGATCCACGGTAGTCATATATTGACCTTCCTGGATCATCGGCAAGATTGCCCGAATGGTTTCCATTTTGAAAGACGGAACTCTGAGGAATTTGTTTAGAATTTTTAGATCCAGGATTGGCCTGAAAGTTCCTTCCTTTTTGGAAACTACGAACAGGTTTGAGTAAAAGCCCAGTCCTTGTTCTACAATTGGAACTGGGTGTATCACTCCCATTTTTAGAAGATCTTCTACACTGCGTAAGAACGCCTGTTTCTTTGTTTGGTCTGAAGACAAACGAGAAATGTGGAACCTTCCCCTTGGGGGAGAAACCTTGAATTCTAGAAGATACCCCTGAGCAACAATTTCTAATGCCCAGGGATCTGGAACATCTCTTGCCCAAGCCTGAGCAAAGAGAGAGAGTCTGCCCCCTACTAGATCCGATCCCGGATCGGGGGCTACCCCTTCATGCTGTCTTGGTAGCAGGAGCAGGCTTCTTGGCCTGTTTACCCTTATTCCAGCCCTGCAAGGGTTTCCAGGTTGCTTTGGGCTGTGAAGCATTATCTTGCTTTGCGGCAGCAGAGGTTGCAGCAGGACCGCTCCTGAAGTTGCGAAAGGAACGAAAATTAGCCTTGTTTTTGGCCTTAAACGGCCTATCTTGTGGAAGGGCATGGCCCTTTCCCCCAGTGATATCCGAAATAATTTCTTTCAGCTCTGGGACGAATAGTGTTTTCCCCTTGAAAGGAATATTTAACAGTTTCGTTTTGGACGACACATCCGCCGACCACGATTTGAGCCAAAGCGCTCTTCGCGCCATGATGGCAAAACCTGAGTTCTTCGCCGCTAACTTAGCTAATTGGAAAGCGGCATCAGTGATAAAAGAATTAGCCAGCTTTAGAGCATGAATTCTATCCATGACCTCGTCATATGAAGTCTCCCTCTGGAGCGACTCCTCCAGAGCCTCAAACCAAAAAGCCGCTGCAGTAGTTACTGGAATAATGCAGGCAATTGGTTGAAGAAGGAAACCTTGCTGAACAAAAATTTTCTTCAGCAAACCTTCCAATTTTTTATCCATGGGATCTTTGAAAGCACAACTGTCCTCTATTGGTATAGTTGTACGCTTAGCAAGTGTTGAAACAGCTCCCTCTACCTTAGGGACCGCCTGGGGTCATTTATGGGGAACATTTTCTTAAAGATAGGGGGGGAACAAAGGGTACACCTGGTCTCTCCCACTCCCTAGTCACAATATCCGCCACTCTCTTTGGGATCGGAAATGCCTCAGTGTATACAGGAACCTCTAAAAACCTGTCCATTTTACACAATTTTTCTGGGACCACCATGGGGTCACAATCATCCAGCGTAGCTAAAACCTCCTTAAGCAGGACGCGGAGGTGTTCCAGCTTAAATTTAAACGCTAAGGAATCTGACTCTGCCCGCTGAGAAACTTTTCCTGTGTCAGAAATTTCTCCCTCAGACAGACCGTCCCTCACTGCCACTTCAGAGTGTTGTGAGGGTACTACAGATAAATCAGCCAAAGCTTCTGATTGCTCATCCTCTGTATTTAAAACTGAGATATCGCGCTTTTTTAGAAAAACTGGCAGTTTGGATAAAAATGCTGCAAGGGAATTATCCATTACTGCTGCTAATTGTTGTAAGGTAATAGGGGCCAATGCGCTAGAGGTACTAGGCATCGCTTGCGCGGGCGTAACTGGTGTCGACACATGGGGAGAGGAAGAAGGACTATACTCGTTACCTTCCGTTAAAGAATCATCTTGGGCTACATTTTTAACTGTCACTGCATGGTCTTTAAAATGTTTAGATGTTTTAGCACACTTTAAACACAAATGCAATGGGGGTACCGCCATGGCTTTTAAACATAAAGAACAACGTCTATCTGAAGACTCAGACATGTTTGACAGACTTAGATAGCACTACAATACAGTAAAAAACACTTTTTGAAAAAACGTTACTGTGCCTTTAAATAATAAAAAGCATACACTTTTTTACCAAAATCACCAAAAAACATCCGATCTTCATGAAATTTTCACCACATGATCCTAATGCTTTGAAATGATTGCACACAAATTGTCAAATCAATTAACCCCTTATTGCCCAAACCGGAGCAAATTGAAGCAGGCTACCGGTTTAACACACTACAGCACGGTGCCACAGTCTTTGCTGTGGCCCTACCTTCCTTTGGGATTATTTGTAGACGAAAATAAGCCTCCCTGGAGTCCTCCCTGCACTCTCTGGACTCTACACGTGAAGCTGCATGAAGCTGCCTTGCAAAACAACTGCGCAACTGAGGTGCGAAAATGAGGACCCCTCCCTCTTCATTCCGGAGTTATGGGGCCTTCCTGAGTCAGATTAGGTGTCTTACAATATGCCAGGCGTAATAAAAAAAGTGTTCCAAACTTCTAAAACACTTGAACAAATATGAGATTACACTAATAAAGTAATCGATTTAGCCCATAACAGTGTCTACCAGTATTTAAGCCCTTAACCTAAGCCATCCTTCTATACTGAGTCTCAGAAAATGGCTTACCTTCCCACATGGGGATTTCTGTCAGTCTTCTAGCATTACCAGGTTTTGTTAGAAAAAAAAAAAAAATGACTGAGCATACCTTAAGCAGTTAAGCCTGCAAACTGTTCCCCCCAACTGAAGTTCTCCGGTACTCAACAGTCCTGCGTGGGAACAGCAATGTATTTTAGTTACAACATGCTAAAATCTTTTTCCTCTCAGCAGAAATCTTCATCACTTTCTGCCTCAGAGTAAATAGTACAAACCGGCACTATTTTAAAATAATAAACTCTTGATTGAAGAAATAAAACTACAATTCTAACACCACATACTCTTTACCCCTGTGGAGATGCTACTTGTTAGAGCGGCAAAGAGAATGACTGGGGGGGCGGAGCCTGAGGGGAGCTATATGGACAGCTTTGCTGTGTGCTCTCTTTGCCACTTCCTGTAGGGATTGAGAATATCCCACAAGTAAGGATGAATCCGTGGACTGGATACACCAAGAGAAATGTGCCCAAAAAAAGATCATAAGCTAATCAAATTACTTTAACTCAAAAAAGTTTGATTACATAAACCGTTAATGTCTCTTTAAAATTTAAAACATAATTTATGCTTACCTGATAAATTTATTTCTCTTGTGGTGTATCCAGTCCACGGATCATCCATTACTTGTGGGATATTCTCATTCCCAACAGGAAGTTGCAAGAGGACACCCACAGCAGAGCTGTAATATAGCTCCTCCCCTAACTGCCAAATCCAGTCATTCGACCGAAAACAAACAGAGAAAGGAGAAACCATAGGGTGCAGTGGTGACTGTAGTTTAAAATTAAAAAATACCTGCCTTAAAATGACAGGGCGGGCTGTGGACTGGATACACCACAAGAGAAATAAATTTATCAGGTAAGCATAAATTATGTTTTCTCTTGTTAAGTGTATTCAGTCCACGGGTCATCCATTACTTATGGGATACCAATACCAAAGCTAAAGTACACGGATGATGGGAGGGACAAGGCATGAACTTAAACGGAAGGAACCACTGCCTGTAAAACCTTTCTCCCAAAAATAGCCTCCGAAGAAGCAAAAATATCAAATTTGTAGAATTTTGAAAAAGTATGAAGCGAAGACCAAGTCGCCGCCTTGCAAATCTGTTCAACAGAAGCCTCATTTTTAAAGGCCCATGTGGAAGCCACAGCTCTAGTAGAATGAGCTGTAATCCTTTCTGGAGGCTGCTGGCCAGCAGTCTCATAGGCTAAGCGGATTATGCTTTTTAGCCAAAAAGAAAGAGAGGTTGCCGAAGCCTTTTGACCTCTCCTCTGTCCAGAGTAGACAACAAACAAAGCAGATGTTTGACGAAAATCTTTAGTAGCTTGTAAGTAAAACTTTAAAGCACGAACCACGTCCAGATTGTGTAATAGGATTAGGACACAAAGACGGAACAACAATCTCTTGATTGATATTCTTATTAGATACCACTTTAGGTAAAAACCCAGGTTTGGTACGCAGAACTACCTTATCTGCATGGAAGATCAGATAAGGAGAATCACATTGTAAGGCAGATAACTCGGAAACTCTACGAGCCGAGGAAATAGCTACCAAAAAAAGAACTTTCCAAGATAAAAGTTTGATATCTATGGAATGAAGAGGTTCAAACGGAACCCCCTGAAGAACTTTAAGAACCAAATTTAAACTCCATGGTGGAGCAACAGGTTTAAACACAGGCTTGATTCTAACTAAAGCCTGACAAAATGCCTGAACGTCTGGGACATCCGCCTGACGCTTGTGCAAAATAATAGATAGCGCAGAAATCTGCCCTTGGATTCACACCAATAAAGATATATTTACGCCATATCTTATGATAGATTTTCCTGGTGACAGGCTTTCGTGCCTGAATTAAGGTATCAATGACTGACTCAGAGAAACCACGCTTTGATAAAATCAAGCGTTCAATCTCCAGGCAGTCAGTCCTGTCTCAGCGGCAGAGTCCATGGTGGAAAGGATGACATGTCCACCACATCTGCATACCAAGTCCTGCGTGGCCACGCAGGCGCTATCAAGATCACCGATGCTCTCTCCTGCTTGATTTTGGCAATCAGACGAGGGAGCAGAGGAAACTGTGGAAAAACATAAGCCAGGTTGAAGGACCAAGGCGCTGCTAGAGCATCTATCAGCGTTGCCTTGGGGTCCCTGGACCTGGATCCGTAACAAGGAAGCTTGGCGTTCTGGCGAGACGCCATGAGATGCAGTTCTGGTTTGCCCCAACGATGAACCAATTGTGCAAACATCTCCGGATGGAGTTCCCACTCCCCCGGATGAAAAGTCTGTCGACTTAGAAAATCCGCCTCCCAGTTCTCTACACCTGGGATATGGATAGCTGATAGGTGGCAAGAGTGAATCTCTGCCCAGCGAATTATCTTTGAGACTTCTAACATCGCTAGGGAACTCCTTGTTCCCCCTTGATGGTTGATGTAAGCCACAGTCGTGATGTTGTCCAACTGAAATCTGATGAACCTCATTGTCGCTAGATGAGGCCAAGCCTGAAGAGCATTGAATATCGCTATTAGTTCCAGAATGTTTATTGGAAGGAGTGACTCCTCCTGAGTCCACGATCCCTGAGCCTTCAGAGAGTTCCAGACTGCACCCCAACCTAGAAGGCTGGCATCTGTCGTTACAATTGTCCAATCTGGCCTGCGAAAGGTCATACCTTTGGACAGATGGACACGAGATAAACACCAGAGAAGAGAATCCCTGGTCTCTTGATCCAGATTTAGTAGAGGGGACAAATCTGTGTAATCCCCATTCCACTGACTGAGCATGCAGAGTTGCAGCGGTCTGAGATGTAGGCGTGCAAACGGCACTATGTCCATTGCCGCTACCATTAAGCCGATTACTTCCATGCACTGAGCCACCTAAGGGCGAGGAATGGAATAAAGAACACGGCAGGAATTTAGAAGTTTTGATAACCTGGACTCCGTCAGGTAAATTTTCATTTCTACAGAATCTATCAGAGTCCCTAGGAAGGAAACTCTTGTAAGGGGGGATAGAGAACTCTTTTCCTCGTTCACCTTCCACCCATGCGACCTCAGAAATGCCAACACTATGTCCATATGAGACTTGGCAATTTGGAAGTTTGACGCCTGAATTAGGATGTTGTCTAAATAAGAGGCCACTGCTATGCCCCGCGGCCTTAGGACCGCCAGAAGCGACCCCAGAACCTTCGTAAAAATTCTTGGGGCTGTAGCTAACCCAAAGGGAAGAGCTACAAACTGGTAATGCCTGTCTAGGAAGGCAAACCTGAGAAACCGATGATGATCTTTGTGTATCGGAATGTGGAGATAAGCATCCTTTAAATCCACTGTAGTCATGTATTGACTCTCCTGGATCATAGGTAGGATGGTACGAATAGTCTCCATCTTCAATGATGGAACTCTGAGGAATTTGTTTAAGATCTTTAGATCCAAAATTGTTCTGAAGGTTCCCTCTTTTTTGGGAACTACAAACAGATTTGAGTAAAATCCCTGTCCCTGTTCCTCCTTTGGAACTGGATGGATCACTCCCATAACTAGGAGGTCTTATACACAGTGTAAGAATGCCTGTCTCTTTATCTGGTTTGCAGATAATTGTGAAAGGTGAAATCTCCCTTTTGGGGGGGGGGAGCCTTGAAGTCCAGAAGATATCCCTGGGATATAATTTACAACACCCAGGGATCCTGGACATCTCTTGCCCACGCCTGGGCGAAGAGCGAAAGTCTGCCCCCTACTAGATCCGTTATCGGATAGGGGGCCGTTACTTCATGCTGTCTTAGAGGCAGCAGCAGGCTTTTTGGCCTGCTTACCCTTGTTCCAGGTCTGGTTAGGTCTCCAGACCGTCTTGGACTGAGCAAAAGTTCCCTCTTGTTTTGCATTAGAGGAAGATGATGCAGCACTTGCCTTGAAGTTTCGAAAGGCACGAAAATTAGACTGTTTGGCCCTTGATTTGGCCCTATCCTGAGGAAGGGCATGACCTTTTCCTCCAGTGATATCAGCAATAATCTCCTTCAAACCAGGCCCGAATAGGGTCTGCCCCTTGAAGGGAATGTTAAGCAGCTTAGACTTTGAAGTAACGTCAGCTGACCATGATTTAAGCCATAGCGCTCTGCGCGCCTGGATAGCAAAACCAGAATTCTTAGCCGTTAGTTTAGTCAAATGAACAATGGCATCAGAAACAAAAGAATTGGCTAGCTTAAGTGCTCTAAGCTTGTCAAGTATGTCATCCAATGGAGTCGCTACCTGTAAAGCCTCTTCCAGAGACTCAAACCAGAACGCTGCAGCAGCAGTGACAGGAGCAATGCATGCAAGGGGCTGTAGGATAAAAACTTGTTGAATAAACATTTTCTTAAGAAAGCACAACTGTCCTCGACAGGGATAGTAGTACGCTTTGCTAGAGTAGAAACTGCTCCCTCCACCTTAGGAACTGTCTGCCATAAGTCCCGTGTGGTGGCGTCTATTGGAAACATTTTTCTAAAAATAGGAGGGGGAGAGAACGGCACACCTGGTCTATCCCATTCCTTAGTAATAATTTCTGTAAACCTTTTAGGTATTGGAAAAACATCAGTACACACCAGCACTGCATAGTATTTATCCAGTCTACACAATTTCTCTGGCACTGCAATTGTATCACAGTCATTCAGAGCAGCTAAAACCTCCCTGAGTAACACGCGGAGGTGTTCAAGCTTAAATTTAAATGTAGAAATATCAGAATCAGGTTGCATCATCTTCCCTGAGTCAGAAATATCACCCAGAGAAAGAAGTTCTCCTTCTTCAGCTTCTGCATATTGTGAGGCAGTATCAGACATAGCTCTTAAAGCGTCAGTATGCTCTGTATTTCGTCTAACTCCAGAGCTATCTCGCTTTCCTCTAAATTCAGGTAGTCTGGCTAATACCGCTGACAGTGTATTATCCATGACTGCCGCCATGTCTTGTAAAGTAAATGCTATGGGCGCTCTAGATGTACTTGGCGCCATTTGATCGTGAGTCCCTTGAGCGGGAGTCAAAGGATCTGACACGTGGGGAGAGTTAGTCGGCATAACTTCCCCCTCGTCAGACTCCTCTGGTGATAAATTTTTTAAAGACAGAATATGATCTTTATTGCTTAAAGTGAAATCAGTACATTTGGTACACATTCTAAGAGGGGGCTCCACAATGGCTTTTAAACATAATGAACAAGGAGTTTCCTCTATGTCAGACATGTTTATACAGACTAGCAATGAGACTAGCAAGCTTGGAAAACACTTTAAATCAAGTTAACAAGCAAATATAATAAACGGTACTGTGCCTTTAAGAGAAACAAATTTTGTCAGAATTTGAAAAACAGTGAAAAAAAGGCAGTAAATCAAACGAAATTTTTACAGTGTGTATAATAAGCTAACAGAGCATTGCACCCACTTGCAAATGGATGATTAACCCCTTAGTTCAAAAACTGGATCAAAAAAACGATATAGACGTTTTTTAACAGTCACACCAAACTGCCACAGCCTTGCTGTGGGCCTACCTTCCCCAACAAACGATTTTGGAAAGTCTAAGAGCCCTTTAGAGATGTCCTATAGCATTCAGGGGACCCTTGGAGGAAGCTGGATGTCTCAGTCTGTAAAAGTTACTGCGCAAAAAAGCGCTAAATTAGGCCCCTCCCACTCATAGTAACACAGTGGAAAGCCTCAGGAAACTGTTTCTAGGCAAATTTAAGCCAGCCATGTGGAAAAAACTAGGCCCCAATAAAGTTTTATCACCAAAGTATATATAAAAACGTTTAAACATGCCAGCAAACGTTTTATATTGTAAATATAAAAGAGTATTACCTCAGAAAGTAAGCATGATACCAGTCGCTATTAAATCACTGTATTCAGGCTTACCTTACATAAATTTGGCATCAGCAGCATTTTCTAGCATTCATATCTTCTAGAAAAATCTTAACTGCACATACCTCACATAGCAGGATAACCTGCACGCCATTCCCCCGCTGAAGTTATCTCTCTCTTCAGTCAAGTGTGAGAACAGCAATGGATCTTAGTTACAACCTGCTAAGATCATAGAAATCACAGGCAGATTCTTCTATTTTTCTGCCTGGAACAAAATAGTACAACTCCGGTATCATTTAAAAATAATAAACTTTTGATTGAAGTAAAAACATAATTTATGCTTACCTGATAAATTTATTTCTCTTGTAGTGTGTTCAGTCCACGGGTCATCCATTACTTATGGGATATATTCTCCTTCCCAACAGGAAGTTGCAAGAGGATCACCCAAGCAGAGCTGCTATATAGCTCCACCCCTCACATGTCATATCCAGTCATTCGACCGAAACAAGACGAGAAAGGAGAAACTATAGGGTGCAGTGGTGACTGGAGTTTTAATTAAAATTTAGAACTGCCTCAAAAAAAAGACAGGGCGGGCCGTGGACTGAACACACTACAAGAGAAATAAATTTATCAGTTAAGCATAAATTATGTTTTCTCTTGTTAAGTGTGTTCAGTCCACGGGTCATCCATTACTTATGGGATACCAATACCAAAGCTAAAGTACACGGATGATGGGAGGGACAAGGCAGGAACTTTAAACAGAAGGAACCACTGCCTGTAGAACCTTTCTCCCAAAAACAGCCTCCGAAGAAGCAAAAGTGTCAAATTTGTAAAATTTTGAAAAGGTATGAACTGAAGACCAAGTTGCAGCCTTGCAAATCTGTTCAACAGAGGCCTCATTCTTAAAGGCCCAGGTGGAAGCCACAGCTCTAGTGGAATGAGCTGTAATTCTTTCAGGTGGCTGCTGTCCAGCAGTCTCATAGGCTAAACATATTATGCTACGAAGCCAAAAAGAGAGAGAGGTGGCCGAAGCATTTTGACCTCTCCTCTGTCCAGAATAAACGACAAACAGAGAAGAAGTTTGCCGAAAATCCTTAGTTGCCTGTAAGTAGAACTTCAGGGCACGGACTACGTCCAGATTATGCAAAAGACGTTCCTTCTTTGAAGAAGGGTTAGGACATAATGATGGAACAACAATCTCCTGATTGATATTCCTATTAGAAACAACCTTAGGTAAAAACCCAGGTTTAGTACGCAAAACTACCTTGTCTGAAAGAAAAATCAGATAAGGAGAGTCACAATGTAAGGCAGATAACTCAGAGACTCTCCGAGCCGAGGAAATAGCCATCAAAAACAGAACTTTCCAAGATAAAAGTTTAATATCAATGGAATGAAGGGGTTCAAACGGAACACCCTGAAGAACTTTAAGAACCAAGTTTAAGCTCCACGGGGGAGCAACAGTTTTAAACACAGGCTTAATCCTAGCCAAAGCCTGACAGAAAGCCTGGACGTCTGGGTTCTCTGCCAGACGTTTGTGAAAAAGAATAGACAGAGCAGAAATCTGTCCCTTTAACGAACTAGCGGATAAACCCTTTTCTAAACCCTCTTGTAGAAAAGACAATATCCTAGGAATCCTAACCTTACTCCATGAGTAACTCTTGGATTCACACCAATGTAAATATTTACGCCATATCTTATGGTAAATTTTTCTGGTAACCGGTTTCCGAGCCTGTATCAATGTATCAATAACCGACTCCGAGAAACCACGCTTTGATAGAATCAAGCGTTCAATCTCCATGCAGTCAGCCTCAGAGAAATTAGGCTTGGATGGTTGAAAGGACCCTGAAGTAGAAGGTCCTGCCTCAGAGGCAGAGACCATGGTGGACAGGACGACATGTCCACTAGGTCTGCATACCAGGTCCTGCGTGGCCACGCAGGCGCTATCAGAATCACTGATGCTCTCTCCTGTTTGATCCTGGCAATAAGACGAGGCAGCAACGGAAACGGTGGGAACACATAAGCCATGTTGAAAACCCAAGGGGCTGCTAGTGCATCTACCAGCACCGCTCCCGGGTCCCTGGACCTGGATCCGTAACAAGGAAGCTTGGCGTTCTGGCGAGAAGCCATGAGATCCAGTTCCGGTTCACCCCAACGAAGAATCAGTTGAGCAAATACCTCCGGGTGAAGTTCCCACTCCCCCGGGTGAAAGGTCTGGCGGCTTAGAAAGTCCGCCTCCCAGTTCTCCACGCCTGGGATGTAGATCGCTGACAGATGGCAAGAGTGAGACTCTGCCCAGCGAATTATCTTTGAGACTTCTAACATCGCTAGGGAACTCCTGGTTCCCCCTTGATGATTGATGTAAGCCACAGTCGTGATGTTGTCCGACTGAAATCTGATGAACCTCAGTGTTGCTAACTGAGGCCAAGCTAGAAGAGCATTGAATATCGCTCTTAATTCCAGAATGTTTATTGGAAGGAGTTTCTCCTCCTGAGTCCATGATCCCTGAGCCTTCAGGGAATTCCAGACTGCGCCCCAGCCTAGAAGGCTGGCATCTGTTGTTACAATCGTCCAATCTGGTCTGTGAAAAATCATTCCCTTGGACAGATGAATCCGAGACAACCACCAGAGAAGAGAATCTCTGGTCTCCTGGTCCAGATTTAGTAAAGGGGACAGATCTGAGTAATCCCCATTCCACTGACTCAGCATGCATAATTGCAGCGGTCTGAGATGCAGGCGCGCAAATGGCACTATGTCCATTGCCGCGACCATTAAGCCGATTACTTCCATGCACTGAGCTACTGATGGGCTTGGAATGGAATGGAATGAAGGACACGGCAAGCATTTAGGATTTTTGATAACCTGGACTCTGTCAGGTAAATCTTCATCTCTACAGAATCTATGAGTCCCTAGAAAGGGAACCCTTGTGAGTGTTAACAGAGAACTCTTTTCCATGTTCACTTTCCACCCATGCGACCTCAGAAATGCTAGAACTATCTCTGTATGAGACTTTGCATTTTGAAAACTTGACGCTTGTATCAGAATGTCGTCTAAGTACGGAGCCACCGCTATGCCTCGCGGTCTTAGTACCGCCAGAAGCGAGCCCAGAACCTTTGTAAAAATTATCGGGGCCGTAGCTAACCCGAAGGGAAGAGCTCCAAACTGGTAATGCCTGTCTAGAAAGGCAAACCTTAGGTACCGATAATGATCTTTGTGAATCGGTATGTGAAGGTAGGCATCCTTTAAGTCCACTGTGGTCATATACTGACCCTCTTGGATCATGGGTAGGATGGTTCGAATAGTCTCCATTTTGAATGATGGAACTCTTAGGAATTTGTTTAAGATGTTTAGGTCCAAGATTGGTCTGAAGGTTCCCTCTTTCTTGGGAACCACAAACAGATTTGAATAAAATCCTTGCCCTTGTTCCGTCCGCGGAACTGGGTGGATCACCCCCATTACTAGGAGGTCTTGTACACAGTGAAGAAAAGCCTCTTTCTTTATTTGGTTTGCTGATAACCTTGAAAGATGAAATCTCCCTTGTGGAGGAGAAGCTTTGAAGTCCAGAAGGTATCCCTGAGATATAATCTCCAACGCCCAGGGATCCTGGACATCTCTTGCCCAAGCCTGGGCGAAGAGAGAAAGTCTGCCCCCCACTAGATCCGTTTCCAGATAGGGGGCCCTCTCTTCATGCTGTCTTAGGGGCAGAAGTAGGCTTTCTGGCCTGCTTGCCCTTCTTCCAGGACTGGTTGCTTTTCCAACCCTGTCTGTAACGAGCAGCAGTTCCTTCCTGTTTTGGAGCGGAAGAAGTTGATGCTGCTCCTGCCTTGAAATTACGAAAGGCACGAAAACTAGACTGTTTGGCCTTTGATTTGGCCCTGTCCTGAGGAAGGGTGTGACCCTTACCTCCAGTAATGTCAGCAATAATCTCCTTCAAGCCGGGCCCGAATAAGGTTTGCCCTTTGAAAGGAATATTAAGCAATTTAGATTTAGAAGTTACATCTGCTGACCAGGATTTAAGCCATAGCGCTCTGCGCGCCTGAATGGCGAATCCGGAGTTCTTAGCCGTTAGTTTGGTTAAATGCACAACGGCATCCGAAACAAATGCATTAGCTAGCTTAAGGGCTTTAAGCTTGTTCAAAGTCTCATCCAATGGTGCTGTGCGAATAGCCTCTTCCAGAGACTCAAACCAGAAAGCCGCTGCAGCAGTGACGGGCGCAATGCATGCAAGGGGCTGTAATATAAAACCTTGTTGAACAAACATTTTCTTAAGGTAACCTTCTAATTTTTTATCCATTGGATCTGAGAAAGCACAACTATCCTCCACCGGAATAGTGGTACGCTTGGCTAAAGTAGAAACTGCTCCCTCCACCTTAGGGACCGTCTGCCATAAGTCTCGTGTGGTGGCGTCTATTGGGAACATTTTTCTAAATATCGGAGGAGGGGAAAAAGGCACACCGGGTTTATCCCACTCCTTGTTAATAATCTCTGTAAGCCTTTTAGGTATAGGAAAAACATCAGTACACACCGGTACCGCATAGTATTTATCCAGCCTACATAATTTCTCTGGGATTGCAACCGTGTCGCAATCATTCAGAGCCGCTAATACCTCCCCTAGTAATACACGGAGGTTCTCGAGCTTAAATTTTAAATTTGATATTTCTGAATCCGGTCTCCCTGGATCAGATCCGTCACCCACAGAATGAAGCTCTCCGTCCTCATGTTCTGCAAATTGTGACGCAGTGTCAGACATGGCCCTCATATCATTATGTCCTTAACCCAGAGCTATCGCGCTTGCCTCTTAACTCAGGCAAATTAGATAATACTTCTTTCATAACATTAGCCATATCTTGTAAAGTGATTTGTAAGTGCCTTGATGTGCTTGGCGCCACAATCTCACGCACCTCCTGAGCGGGAGGCGAAGGTACTGACACGTGAGGAGAGTTAGGCGGCATAACTTCCCCCTCGTTGTCTGGTGATAATTTCTTTACCGGTAAAGACAGACTTTTATTTAAAGTAACATCAATACAATTGGTACACATATTTCTATTGGGCTCCACATTGGCCTTTAAACATAATGAGCAAGCAGATTCATCTGTGTCAGACATGTTTAAACAGACTAGCAATGAAGCTATCAAGCTTGGAAATTTCTTTCAATAAGTTTACAAGCAATATAAAAAACGCTGCAGCGCTTTTAAAAACACAAAAAAACTGTCACAGTTGAAATAACAATGAACTAATACGGTTATAGCAACCAATTTTAAACAGTAAATGTATGAAATTAGCAGAGGATTGCACCCATTAGCAAAAGGATGATTAACCCCTCAATACCCAAAACGGATAATCAATTTAAGATTTAACGCTTTTCTCACAGTCAAACACACTGTCACAGGTCTGCTGTGACTGATTACCTCCCTCAAAAATGATTTTTGAAGACCCCTGAGCTCTCTGGAGACGTCCTGGATCAAAGAGGAAGAAGCAGGAAGACTGTGCTAGAATTTTAACTGCGCAACAAGGCGCTAAAAAAAGGTCCCTCCCACTCATATCACAACAGTGGGAGACCTGATATAACGGTGTCTATGCAGAAATATACGTTAGCCATGTGGAAAAAAAATCATGCCCAAAAAGATCACCAAAGTACCTCACAAAACGAATAACATGCCAGTAAACGTTTTAAAAAACAACTTTCCAGTGTTATGCAAAGTTATCACTAAGCCTGCTACCAGTCGCTTCTACTGCAGTTAAGGCTCATACATTTATTTCAGTACTAACAGTATTTAAAGTTAAATTCTAGTCCCTAGAAAATAACTCAACTGCGCATACATTTATCAGCCTGATACCAGTCGCTACTACTGCATTAAAGGCTGTACTTACGTCATATGGGTAACAGCAGTGTTTTCATAGTCAATTCCATTCCTAGAAAATATTTTACTGCACATACCTCATTTGCGGGGGGACCCCACATGCTATTCCCTTCTCTGAAGTTACCCCACTCCTCAGAATGTGCGAGAACAGCCAGTGGATCTTAGTTACGTCTGCTAAGATCATAGAAAAAACGCAGGCAGATTCTTCTTCTAAATACTGCCTGAGAGAACAAACAGCACACTCCGGTGCTATTTTAAAATAATAAACTTTTGATTGAAGAATGTTACTCCTATCTCCTCTCACAACCTCCTTTGTTGAGACTTGCAAGAGAATGACTGGGTATGACATGTGAGGGGTGGAGCTATATAGCAGCTCTGCTTGGGTGATCCTCTTGCAACTTCCTGTTGGGAAGGAGAATATATCCCATAAGTAATGGATGACCCGTGGACTGAACATACTTAACAAGAGAAATAACAGCTACATTTCACCACTTCTCTCTTACTACCTCCATGTTTGTTGAGAGTTGCAAGAGAATGACTGGATATGGCAGTTAGGGGAGGAGCTATATAGACAGCTCTGCTGTGGGTGTCCTCTTGCAACTTCCTGTTGGGAATGAGAATATCCCACAAGTAATGGATGATCCGTGGACTGGATACACCTTACAAGAGAAAAAGGTAACTTTTTTACTGCATCAGGAAAAACGTACCCCATCAGCTAATCAAGGTAAAATTCAGACACCCTTAAACCTCAGCAACTCTGCTGAGGCGCCTACCTGCCAGCCGGACTCTCCCTGTTAGTTTTTGGGAGTGGAACGATCCGGATCTTCAGGACCCCAATAGCGCTAAAACCACTTGCTCAATTGAGTAAAAAAACATGCGGTTCTAGTGCCACGTTGTTCAGACGTTCATGCGATACTAGAAAGGCTGAATACTGCGCAGCTTACAGGAAGCGCGCAAAACCGATAGCCCCACCCATCGTGGGCGTTACTGAAAACCTCATTACTCGATCGGCTTTTAGGGAAAATAACCACCATAATCAAAAATTGAGCTTAACTCCCAGACCCAGTGCCTGTACTTATGGCTGTCCAATACCCTCCAAATAAGAGAGCTTGATGTCCCAAACATAAAGAGCCCATTGTCTGAGCCTTATATATTACCAGTGATAAAATTAAAGTGGCCACTTTCCTCTGAGTTTTATTTCTTTCCCAGAATAAAAAAAAAGTCAGCACTTACATTTAACTCTGTCCGACAGCAGGACAGTCCAGCAGGTTTAAGAGGTCCTCTCCCTCCCATAGCCCTATGGAAAATGATAAAGCCTGAGTAAGTTTGCTTAGGCCATCAGGATAAGGGCAGCATAAATGTATGGGAGGCGCAGTGAGAATTCTGTCCCACCAGTTCCCATTGCTCTAAAGCCACCAAAGCCCTACTGAAGAGACTGATATGGACTACGGCTACACCCTAGAACAAAGCAGCACAATATTGTACTACTTTAAAAATAATAAACTCTTGATTGAATAATCCCTTCTAATACCTCACTTTATCACTTCCTATCACTAACATAGGCAAAGAGAATAACTGGGGTGGGAGGGAAGGGAGGAGTTATTTAACAGCTCTGCTGTGGTGCTCTTTGCCTCCTCCTGCTGACCAGGAGGTGAATATCCCATTAGTAATTAAGATGATCCGTGGACTCATTGTGTCTTAAAAAAGAAAATAGCCTTCAGACACTATAACCAGGGGCTGTAGTTCCAGAGCCTATGATATCATGTTGTACTCTCTAGTGCTTATTACCTCAAGCAGGGGTTGACAAATCTGTTTAAAATATAGGAGCCAGTAAGAATATTTAGGAGCCAGGCATACTTTAAGGAGCCAAACAGTGATGTTTGTATATAGATATATGGATAATTACCCAAAAAGTTAGGAGCCAGGGGTAAAATTCTAGGAGCCCGTTTCTCCCAGGGCTCCTGGGTTTGTTGAGCTCTGGCCTAAAGAAAAAGCTTGAGTAGGATTTCTATAGAGGCAAAAAGCCTTTACAGCTTGGTTAAGGTTGAAAATCAAATTAACAATGAATCAACTCCTCTTAAGAGTTTATAAAAGGCAAATGCACCCCCCTTTATTAATAAAAGGGCACAGATGCTCAATGTATAATCTCACGAGTTGATATGACTACTTGTATAATAAATAAGCTGTTGGCAACAGGAATCAGACACCTGCCACTCTAGGCTAAATTCAGAGAAGCATCGTCTGACAGAAAAAATAGCAAATCTGCTATTGCAAAAAAAAAAAAAAGCTTTTTCAGTATGTTCACAGAACTTCACAGTGAATACACAAAGTCAAAAGGCCAATGAAATTATCAAATCAGTTCTGAGCCTAAACCAGGGCCCAAGCATTTAGCCTCCTTGGGTATATTCACTAGAAAGTTTAGTATTGGAACTTGAAAGTGATATTGAACATTCTCTCTGATCGGAATATTTTCAAAGTGAATGTAAATTTTGATGCTAAAGTGCCCGGATTTAAAAAATTCGATTAATAACAGGGACTTTAATTCATCAAAATTTACATTTCACTCGTGTTGTGAAAAAATACTTACCTTTTAATCTTGACAGCCGTTCCAGCTTCTTCCGCCCGTTGCAAAGCCTCTTCCTGGGTCTAAAATGAGGAATCCGGCTAGGGGGGGGGGGGGGAGGGGAGCCGTGATTGGAGAATGAAGATCCATCATTTCTGACGTCAGAAATGGCTTTGCGACGACCAGGGGAAGCTGGAGCGGCTGTCAAGTTTAAAAGGTAAGTATTTTTTCACAACGAGTGAAATGTAAATTTTGATAAATTAAAGTGCCCCTGTTTTTAATCGAATTTTTAAAAACCAGGCCCTTAAGCATCAAAATTTACATTCACTTTAAAAGAATACAAGACCCAGAGATAAAATGCTAATTATTCATATTAAAACATCTTTGTAATGTACTTTCATCATTTGTTCGTTGCCCTTTACTTGTGATTTAAAGGGACAGTATACAACGTAAAGACAACGCCTTTACTACCCATATAGAAGCATTGCACAACCAACACGGTTATATTAATATACTTCATAACCTCTGATATCTGGGGATTAGAAACAGATTTAAACAATTAATAGATGGTGGCGCCAGCTTTGTTAGGTAGGTGACTTCAGCACTCTCCTCCAAATGAACCTCTGGAAAGAAGAACAAACGATAGAGCAATAACGTTTTTCACCCAACCTGCGTGAAATGAATGTAGTAACTAGGAAGATGAAGTCGATTCCAAACTTGTTTTATTGAAGACTCTCGAAAAATATCTTCAAACAACTTTTTATGAAAACAATTAAAAAGCTCAACACGTTTCAGTGGATCAACCACCTTTATTTAGAGCTGTTCGGATTTCAATATAAGTGCAGCTGCCATTTAGTGCTCTTGCAAATGGATAACATTCTGCAAAACTGCTGCCATATAGTGTTCACAAACATGCACCTCTGCTTTTAAACAAAAGAAACCAAGAGAACAAAGAATTGATAATAGAAGTAAATTAGAAAGTTAATTGAAAGTATATGCGCTATCTGAATCGTGAAAGAATCATTTTGGGTTTCATATCCCTTTAATTGATCATGTAATTGTATTAGTGTTTCATTATTTAAAGGTGAAATTAAAAGCTTAGATGTCTAATGACTCATTTATAGCTCTCACTAATTGGTCTCATAAGACAAAGAAACCTAGGTTATAACATGGTTCTGCATATAGGGTTCTGGATACTAAAACTTTAAACTTAAAGGTACAGTGTACTGTAAAAGTGGTTTCTCCTTAAAGGGACAGTCTACACCAGAATTGTTATTGTTTTAAAGATAGATATTCCCTTTATTAACCATTCCCCAGTTTTGCATTACCAACAGTTATATTAATATACTTTTTACCTATTTACTTGCATTTTAGCCAATTAGTGCTGTGTCATGCGGACTCAAATAACTCCATGGGCGTGAGCACAATGTCATCTATATGGCCCCCATGAACTAGCAGTCTCTTGTTGTGAAAAGCTAATTAAAAAGCATGTGTAAGAGGCTGTCTGTAGTGGCTTAGAAAAAGGCAGAAATTTAGAGGTTAAAATGTTATAAAGTATATTAATATAACAATGTTGGTTGTGCAAAGCTGGGGATAGTAAAGGCGTTATCTATCTTTTTAAGCAATAACATATTTTGGGAATACTGTCCCTTTAATGTGTTTCCAATTACTTGTAATACCAGCTACAGAGTTTAAAATCTATGGGCAATTGTTAATTTAGGTATAATTTCTGTATATGAAATAGCTGTTTCTGCTAACTGAAACCAAAACCCAGTACATTGGGATGATCTTGTAGGGAGATACCTTATTATTATGGTGTCTGTTTTGTAAGGCCAAAACTTGGGACAACAATGTAAAATAAACATTTTAGTACTCCTCTGTCACAGCCCTCCAATGGGAGCATTATTTTATCTAAACCTTGTTCACATGCTTTTTTAAACAGAACTTAAGTTCAGAAACATTCAGTGTGGGTGGGGACATAAATCGTCAAAATCAGCTATTTCAAATGAGAAAATAAAGGTGAGGGAGCTATTTGTAAACAATTTAATACAATCCAGCAGGTAAAATGGATATCTGAGAAGACATTAAAAAGTAGAACCCATTTGAATACATCATTCTACAAAGCATTTAGTGTGTAATGTCCCTTTAATGGCTGTAAAGATTTTAGCAAACTTGGCAACACATCAATAAATCAAACTTACTTAAAAGATTTATTAAATCTTCAGGCAAATTTAATAATTCATCCAAGGGTCAAAAAACTTTTTACATAGAGGACAGATTCTAATGAGTGCAAAGTCAAATGATTTATTTTTCATTAAGGTTTGCATCCTTCTAGATATTGATAGAAGAAGAGAAAACAAATATGAAGAGGGGGGGACATAAAAATGTACATAGAATGTCAAGGAGTCAAAAACATGGCCAAAAATGCAAAGGGGACATTTTCATAAATGCTATGAATAAAGCAGTGCAGAAGGAGATCAAAATAATTACACATTCAGCATCCAAGTGCAGATGCCTCTCAGATTTTTTGAGTGTTTGCCTTCTGTGTAACTAACAGAGGAACATATGGGGAATAAAAAGCAGTAGAAAGCATTAAAGTGTATGCCTAATGCGAGAGTTCATGGAGGGCTCTGCAGCTGCAGGTATTAAACAATAAGGAAACGCTAATCTATAACAATGAGTAGTTTGGAAAACAATCCCAAATGGAAGCTTAGAGGTCCTTCAAGCTTCAAGAGACTTATCACAGAGAAATGGAGAGGCTGCTCTGAGAAGACATCACCATGTGCAAAGAAATAAAGCTCTGATTAGCCTGATCAATCTGAAAACTCTCTTTTCTGCTCAGTGAGTTGTGGTCTCTACAAAACCGCATCTAAAATTATTTCACCATTTCAGACAATTTTTTATACAAACGTTTACAGGCACAATCATAAATGGTCATAATTATGATTTTAGCATTTCATTGACAACAGAACATATTATTATTAATATTAAGTTCTTCTGATTAATGTGAGCAGTTAAAATGTAAAGAAACACATTACAACAATGTTGTTACATTATGCTGCAAAGTCTGCAGCTGAGGGGTCCTACAGATTTAGGAGAGAAAAAATCCTAAACTATTTGTTTTTAAATTGGATATAAATAGAGGGTGCCCCAAAGAGAAAATAAAACCTATTGGAATCTACGGTATTATATAAGCAATGTGCAATGAGAGTATCAAGATCACAAAGTAAAAATGGATTTTCAACAAACCTAGATAAGGTTTAACTATTTGATAGAAATAAATTCACCACTAATCATACTAAAGCTCTTATGACTTTTTAATTGAGCATAAACTTTCTGAATTCTCTAAGGCTTTTATACATTCCTTAAAAATGAGAGTAGAGTATGTGGGACGCACAAAGAAGAAAAATAGATTAGGCTCTATAAAAGCAATAAGAAAAAAGATTAAAAAGATCACAAAAGTAAAAAAGGGACAAACATATAAAACAATGGGTTTCAACTCAAGATGATTAGGGGGCGTGTCCAGGCAGCGATCCTGGAAGGATGCACTCTCTCAAGCTGCTGTGAGGATTCTAATAATCTGCCAGTTATCAGTCACAAAGTACAACATCAACAACTTCAAGCTATATGATCTGTTGTTTTCTAGAACAAAGATTCATCTGTGGTCGACTCTTCTGCGTTTATGATCCTGGAGCCAAGGACAAGAACATCTGGGCCTGAGGTGGCCATTTCTCATACAGCCTCAGCACTTCCCCCGGTATCCCGGGTATAGAAGTCAGAGCTAAAGAACACTATCTGCTACCTGTAATTTTTGTGCTAGGAGGGCAACTGCTTTTTACTAGACATAGAAACATAATTGGAGGAGACCAATATGGTACGGACCATGTGGAAAAAGGAAATTATGCAACTACTGGATGACCATTTTTTTTTTTTTAATTACAGCATTTACTTATAGTGGCTTATGAAGTGCTTCACCAGTTGAAGAGTTGTATACACTTTGCGTGAATACTGCTGCAACAGATGAGATAGCATTGCTTATGGAGGCCAACGTCACCAAACAACATGGTAGTTTTTAACGACGGCAATACCTTATGTGACCAGCGCAGCTTTATACCAGACATGAAAGAAGGCCTTCTGTATGTCTATGCTGATGACGATGCAACTTATCACTCAAAGCCCAACTTGGCCCTAATGCATAATTTTCCTACAGTGGTGAGACTTACTTAAATATTTCTTCAACATTCTGACTTTTTGCTGCCCACATCTCCTCCCAGGACTCAGCTTCAAAGTTAATTACTCTAGATGAGACACCTAATGTTTCCCACACTCCCCCTGTTTCAAAGTGCATGTTTTGGGTGCTTTTAAAAGTTGGGGTGGGCTAAATAATGGTTTTCTACTACTGCCCAGTACTGGTACTATGATGTCGGCAGTCTCTTCATTATAACTTTTTCCCTAAATTAGGAGTATTTCTCTTGAGAATTGTACACTGCGTAATCTGCCAACATCTCCATTATTTAATGTATTTTAATGATTGCATGTTCTCCTAGGAGATATTGTTTTATGTTCAGCTACAGGTTTTTTCCAGTATAATTAAAGAGCTCTTTGCTTCTTTAGGTCTAAGAGTGACCCTATTCAGATGTCTCATTAACAAACTGTGTGCTATTTTGGTTTCTCTCTTGGTTTATAAGGTTAATTATTACTGTGTTTAATATTAGCATTTATCTGGTATTAACCAGTTACTGTACACATAAGTCCTATAATCTAGCTTATTAAGATGTTGAGCTATCCATGCTAACTTTTTAGAATATATTTAGCTCTCCTGGGTTTGAAGATCCAAAAGCATCCCTACAATTAAACATATACTCCTGTTACATTACTAAAGGGCTAAAATGATCATGTATGCAATTTAGGGATAAATAGCAGCTTACCACTAGGAATTACCCATTTACTAATATGGTCTATCTGTCATTGGGTAAAAGGCCCGTACCCGGGTGGCAAGGTTTAATTATATAAGGAGAAAAACTATTTTCTTTTTATTATAGTACTGATGAAACCGCCAACACGGGACTTACTATATTCTATTATTGCAGAGGCAGTCCAAGTCTCATGGTCAGTAACATATCCGGCACAAAACCAGGTCTATGATTTTACTCTATAATCAATACTCTTATTTTATGCGGTTTGTTTTTTTATACTCCCTTTAGTTGTAAGCCCATATAAGGCTGGTTTATCCAATGCACTGTACCTGATCGTTCTTTTAAAATTGTGCTATAAGTAGTCCAAAAGTGACCCTTTTGCTAATAGGTTTCCCAACCCCAATATAGTACTGTGGCATTTCTTGATTCTGCCCAGAATCAATCCCAAGGAACTGCCAGAGCATCTATCAGGGCATTCTTATGGGACCTCCCACTTGAGGGTTAACCTGGAGAACATTTCCTGGAGAGAGCCCACTCCCCCGGATGAAAGGTCTGCGTGTTTAGAAAATCCGCCTCACAGTTGTCCACTTCTGGAATGTGGACAGCAGACAATTGTGAGTTTCTGCCCACTGAATAATCCGAGTCACCTCCTTCATGGCCAAGGAGCTCCGAGTTCCTCCCTGGTAGTAGATGTAAGCCACCAAGGTGATGTTGTCCGACTGGAATCTGATAAACCGGGCTAAAAAGACAACTGAGGCCAGGCCACTAGAGCATTGAAGATCACTCTCAACTTCAAGATATTTATCAGAAGAGAAGACTCCTCTCGAGTCCATAGGCCCTGAGCCTTTAGCGAGTCCCAAACTGCTCCCCAGCCTAGCAGACTGGCATCCGTGGTTATAATCACCCAGGAGGGTATCTAGAAGCATGTTCCCTGAGACAGATGATCCCAAGAGATCCACCAAGAAAGAGAGAGTCAATTGTCAACTGGTCCAGATCTATCCTCTGGGACAGATCTGAATGGTTTCTGTTCCATTGTCTGAGCATGCATAGCTGCAGAGCTCTCAAATGAAATCAAGCAAAAGGAACGATGTCCATGGAGGCGACCATCAGACCAATTGCCTCCATACATTGAGCTACTGACGGCCAGACAGTAGACTGAAGAGAGAGGCAAGAAGATATAATTTTTGCTTTTCTGACCTCAGTCAGAAAAATCTTCATAGATAGGGAATCTATGATGGTCCCTGAGAGAACCACCCTTGTAGCCGGAACAAGGAAACTCTTTTCCAGATTCACTTTCCATCAGTGGGAACGAAGAAAAGACAACAAGATCTCCGTATGAGATATTGCTAGTTGAAAAGATGGCGCATGAACCAAGATGTCGTCCAGATAAGGCACCACCAGGATTCCCTGAGACCCGACAACTGCCAAAAGAGCCCCCCGAACTTGTGAAAACATTCTGGGAGCTAGCTGTGGCAAGGCCAAACGGAAGAGCTACAAACTGAAAGTGCTTGTCCAGGAAAGCGAATCTCAGGAATGTGTGATGATCCCTGTGGATGGGAACATGAAGATACGCATCGATCAGGTCTATGGTAGACATGAACTGACCCTCTTGGACCAAAGGGAAAATGGAACGTATGGGTTTCCATTTTGAAGGACGGTACCCTGAGAAACTTGTTGAGACACTTCAGGTCTAAAATGGGACGAGAAGTTCCCTCTTTTTTGGGAACCACTAACAGATTTGAATAAAATCCTAGGTCCTGTTCCCTTAGTGGAACTGGAACAATCACTCCCAGGGAGAAAAGGTCCTGAACGCAGTTCAAGAATGCCTTTCTTTTTACGAGGTCTACAGATAATCTTGAAAGGAGAAATCTGCCCCTGAGAGGACAAGTATTGAAGTCTATTTTGTAACCCTGGGATACTATGTCCACAGCCCAAGGGTCTGGGACATCGTGTATCCAAGATTGTTGAAAAAAGGAAAGTCTTCCCCCCAATTGAATTAGTACAGGACCGGGGGCGGACCCTTCATGCTGACAGTCTCAGATGAGGGCTTCTTTGATTGTTTCCCCTTATTCCAAGACTGATTGGGTCTCCAAGAAGACTGCTCCGGCTTGGAAGAGGAAGACTTCTGACCTTTGATGTTACGAAAGGAGCAAAAATTAGAATTTTGACGCCCCTTAGGTCTATTCTTCTTGTCTTGTGGTAGACCGTAATTTCAGAAATTATCTCTGTCAGACCAGGAACAAACAGGGTCTTACCCTTGTAAGGTAGCGACAGAAGCTTGGACTTGGAGGTAACATCAGCTGTCCAAGATTTCAGCCACTAAGCCATGTGGGCTAGAACAGTGAAGCCAGACATCTTGGCTCCCAGTCTAATGACTTGCATGTTTGCGTCAGACATAAGGGAATTGGCTAGTTTGAGGGGCTTAATCCTATCTTGGATCTCCTCCAACGTAGTTTCCTCTAAAACCAACTCTGACAAAGCATCGTACCAATAAGATGCTGCACTTGCCAGTATGGCAATACAGACTGCCGGTTGCAATTGTAAACCCTGATGAACATACATTCTCTTTAAATAAGCCTCCAGCTTTTTGTCCATGGGATCCTTAAAGGAACAGCTATCCTCAATAGGAATCGTGGTTCTCTTAGCCAAAGTAGAAATAGCCCCTTCTACCTTAGGCACTGTGCGCCATGAGCCTCGAATGGCGTCAGCAACAGGAAACATCTTTTTAAAAACAGAGAGAAAGATATCCCTGGCTTATCCCACTCCTGTGCAATTATCTCCGACACATGGTCTGGAACAGGAACATCATAGTATTTGTTAAGTTTACTAGATTTCTTATGGTTGACAGCAACAGAAGAATCGGAGTCGTCAAAAGTAGCCAGTGCCTCCTTTAGCAGGACACAGAGGTGTTCAAGCTTAAATCTTCAGAGTCAGTCAAAGGAATTATACTGTCTGAATCTGAGATTTCACCTTCAGAAGCTACCAAGGTATCCTCATCAGACTTAGGATGGATGTCCTTTGGCAGCAGCAGAGGCGACAGACACCTTACTATCAGAAACATTTTTAGATTTCCTCTTGCTCTTCCCCAACATGGGAAAAGCAGATAATGCTGGAGATATCTGAGCCCGCAAAATCTACAGGCAAATACACGCCTCCAGGGGGTTGAGAGGAACTGTAGGGCACTGTATGCAACACCATAGAGGCTTGGGACGTTTGAGGAGAAAGCTGTGGCATTGCCTGAACAGAATCATCCTGAGAGACAATAGGCTCAGAGGACAACAAAGTATCTTTTACATTCTAGCTAAACCTGTAGCACAAATTTGCATAGGCAAAAAAATTTGGGCCTCTAGACATAAGACATTTATCAAAAAAAAAAATACAGATTCTTGGTCCATGTCCGTAATTGAAAAATAAAAATACCTCAAAATTAAATTAAAAATTTTCAAATTAAAGATTACTGTCACTTTAAGAGACTATGTAACTTTGAGACTCTCTATTCCCATAAACGTTAATACGCTAAATAAATAAAAGTGCCCCAAAAGAAAAGAAAACACATAAGAAACGTCTACACCTCAGACAGTCTGAGGTGCCCTACCGCAAATCTGAGGATTCTCAATTTGATGGAAACACAGGGACTGCAAACGGCTCAAATTTTCCTTTGCAGCAAGCAGCTGCAACAGCCGACATTGAAAGGAAACTACTACGCTACTCCACTCCGCTATCGGAAGAGAAGGAGGTCACGTGACCGGCAAAGAGGAACTGCGCAGCAACTAAAAGCGTGCGTTTCCTGCAGAGTAAGGAAAGAAAGAAAGAAAGAAAAAAAAAACAACAACGTTACCAGCTCTAACTGTCCTCTTAAAGGAAACAGCTAACATGCGCCAGAATTGAGTAAATAAAAGAACCACTTCCTATGAATGACTGGGGGTTATGGGTAAGGGTAGTGACATTTAACAGCTTTGCTGTGTTGCTCTTTGCCTCCTCCTGCTGGCCAGGAGTGAATATCCCACAAGTAAATGGAATGACGTTGTGGACTCTCCATGCCTTAGGAAAGAAATAGCATATTATAGTTCTCCTAGACCAGTCTCTCTCAACCGCGGTCCAAAAGTACCCCCCAACAGGCCAGGTTTTCATTATAGCTGAACTAGAGCACAGGTGAAAATCAGCTGATCGGTACCCATGGTTACTAACCTGCTCCCCCCCCCCATCATCTGATTATTTCACCTGTGCTCTAGTTCAGCTATAATGAAAATCTGGGCTGCTAGGGCTACTTGAGGACCGCAGCTAAGAAACACTGCCCTAGACTAACCAACAACGCATATGTAGATTTGATGAATGACAAATAATCCTTTTAAAGAGGTAATACTAAAATAAACACAAGATTTTTTTTTTCATATATATTAAAAAAGGGATGTTACAGAGTTAGCAGGGATGAGAGAATGTGATCATTTAGAGTTAATATTACAGTTCCCTAAATTAAACACCAATACATAATTAGTTGATTTTAGGAACACTCAAAGCTAACATTTAAAATATTTCTATACATATGTTCTGAATTATAACTTTTTTTAAATTAGTCAACAAATGTATAAGCAAATCCTAACCCTTGTGTTTAACTTGTTTGAGAACTAGTACACACTTTCTTTCAAACACTAAATCAGCTACTGGCAGAAAGAAATGGCAGCCGCTTAGCAGTTCAGATACTTCGTCCTTGAGTTACAGCTCATAGGTCACTTTTGCTCTTGCGGTTATGACTGGCAGCCTTATTTTCTGAAAGGGCAATCTTATGCTATTGCACATGCATTTACGAGCTCCCCAAGGACTTCTAAATATGGAAAAACATAAATTATGCTTACCTGATCATTTTCTTTTCTTCTGATGGAAAGAGTTCACAGCTGCATTCATTATTTTTGGGAAATAAGAACCTGGCCACCAGGAGGAGGCAAAGACACCCCAGCCAAAGGCTTAAATACCTCCCCCACTTCCCTCATCCCCCATTCATTCTGTCGAGGAACAAGGAACAGTAGAAGAAATATCAGGGTGAAAGGTGCCAGAAGAATAAAATAAAGGACGCCCCACATAAATAATTACGGGTGGGGAGCTGTGGACTCTTTCCATCAGAAGAAAAGGAAATTATTAGGTAAGCATAATTTATGTTTTTCTTCTTAAATAGAAAGAGTCCATAGCTGCATTCATTACTTTTGGGAAAACAATACCAAAGCCATACAGGACACTGAATGCTAAAATGGGAGGGTACATTAGGCAGCCCATTCTGAGAGCACCAAGCCTGAAACCACTGCCACAAAAAAAAAAAAAAAAAAAAAACACCAGCTTCGTCCGAAGCCGAGGAAACTTTAAAAGTAAAAGCCCCAAGGACACTGACCCGCAGGTAGTCCAGAGCTAGAGACCACAAAATCAGACTCAACTGAGCCAATAGGCCTCCAGGAGACACTGTCGCCCAACAGTCGGTCCCTCACCACTCACTCCACAAAAAAAACATGCAACAGACCCAGACGAAAAAGCATGAGTCAAGAACATGCCGCCATCCTCAGGATGACACAGAGAATACTTTCTAAAGAGCAAAAGCGGCCAGCAAAAGAACAGATTGCAAAAGACAACTTCCAGAGAGAGGGCACACTCTAGGCAATCCAAGCCGCCAGACCTACCCACAGGTCTTCCAAAAAAGGGGAAACAAGAAAGAGAAGTGACACCCAGAACCTGAGGTGGAGCAATCCTAGAACCTCTGCATGTAAGCTTAGGGAGCTACTATGCCCACCTAGATCCTGGAGATGACATCATCTCTCAGTACCCACTCCCAGCCGGGCCAGCCCCAGCAGCAACAGGTCTGAAACAGGGGAACAGAAGAACCCAAAAACCAGCTCAAAACAAGCGGAAGAATGGCCACAGCAAATCCAACAGGGCATAGGTGCAACACGACTCCTTAGAACAGGCAAAAGGACCTTAGACACAAAGGATCTAGCAAAAAGGTCCAACTTAGTTTTGACACGGTCCAAATGGAACGTAAGAACCCAGAGAGAATATCCCTCTCAGCTAGGGAAGCTCACAGGTCCCATCACCTGATCCAGGAGAAGCCTTAAGAAAGGGACCACATCTCCATAAAAAGGAGACTAAGCTCTCACCCAAGAAGGGAAAAAGGGCTAAAAGGCAGCACCTTCCACCAGTCACGAAGCCACAGGTTAAAGGAGAGATCAATCCCCAACTCAGAAGCCCTGAGAAAGTGATTCCCCTAAAAACTAGCCTGCTAACATTCAAACAATGTGCATTAGTAGCAGCATTGACACTGCAAGTCCATTCACCTGCAGAGCAGTGAATTCAATGGATACTACAGCAAGCTGACCAAGGGAAACCACCTAAGGTGCAAAACGAGCCCAATGAGCAACGGCACTCAAAAAAACCTGGCCAACCAAGACCAGATCAAGTAATCCAAGTAAAAGGACCTAGCCCAAGTTTCCAGGAATTGGAAAACCCTGAACCAACCCTGGAGCCTATAGATCCGGTAACAACCCCCAAAGGGATCCACAAGGTAATGTGCTGAATGAAACTCAGCAACCGGAAGCCCCAGGAAGAACAGGTCCGCACCCCCAATTGTTTAGACAAACAATACCCGCAAACTTAACAGCCCGTCTGAATAACAACCCAGACCACAGGGGATACTAATGCAAAATCCAGAGCAACTCGGATAACGAGAAAAACTCGCAAGTCCCGACCTAAGGAAGAGACCCCCCCTTGCCGAAGTCACACTCTCCAAAGGAGCTAAGGCCAAGCTAAAAGTTGTACAATGACGCTAGAGCTTCTAGACTCACCAACAGCCTCAGGACAATAAGGCAAGGGGATACCTCAAAGTCAAAACCACTCAAGCAAAGGCTAGTCTCCACATCACCTCCGTATAAACAGATGATCACAGGGCACAAACCAACTGCAGTTCCGGGAGGAACCCCAAGCAAACCCAAGGAGACCACGCCCAGTGTCCCTAACAGGGAACAAACATCTCCCAGGCCCCTAAAAGGAGACCTAACATGGAGACCACAAAGGAAGACCAAAAGTCTCAGAAACACAGCTAGACAGTACAAAGTCGATGTGCAATAGCTGCAGCTGGCTACATTCTGCAAACCAACCACTGCAAGGCAGCCAAACTACCCTTCAAACTACTAGCTGCTGAGGAACAAGTCCAAAGGACAATCCCCGAGCCTCAAAAGGAAAAAAGGCTAAACCGCTCATTCAGTGGTAAGAAGGCGCTAAGCCCTCCAACTCCCCACCACATGGGGTAGGAACTCTAGGGTCCGATAATACCAGACACAAGAGAGAATGATGCAGCGGAAACTCCACTGACCCAGTCATCCAAATAGAAGGCTATAAAAGGACTGAGACAATACTTCCTGCCTTGTAGACCCACAGATCCTCTAGAATACTTAGTTAAAAGCACTACTCGACCGGACCAGCCAATCAGAACGGCGCCACATGTTTGAACCTCCACAAGACAGAACCGAAACCCAACAGGACCTGCCTGCACTCGGGTCCTAACCATCAAGCTGCATAATTCCTCCCTCAGAGGGGAAGAAGAGAAAACAGACAAACATAGGACTAACATGTCCCCAAAACACTTCCGCAGAAGTATCAATCCCAGTTTAAGATTCCCGAATGAAAATAAACAAATTAAAAGACATTCTAATCAGATAAAAAGAAAATATAAGGCAACCTGTAGGTTAACACCCAATAAGAAAACAAGCCTACCGCAGGACCAGCCAAACTGAGCCCTAATCTTCAAAAAAACATCCCCACGTGTCTGAGGTGCACCATTCGAAGCAGACTGAAAATTCCCGTATCCGAGGATAGGATCATTTAATAACTGAAAAACATGTCTGAGTAAGACGCGAAGGCACGCTAATCTGTAACGAAAGGGACAGTTACACCCGCAGGGAACTGTACAGGCCCTCCCCAAGGCGGTAGGCCCGGGACAATAGGGCACAAGCACAATCCCACATAAAGGTCTGGACTCTGCAGATAAATAATCGCCAAGAATATGTGGAAGCGAAAACGTGCTGCAACCACCAGGGGCAACAAGCCGCCCTCCGTGGAGGAATAATCATAATTTGGGTTACCCGCATGTGTAGAAGTATGGAGCGGCAGGGAACTCGCCTCTTGGAGGACAGGACCCCCAGAGGCGGATGGCTCAGCTGACCCTTGATTCCCCGAGCCCAAGGAACCAGGCGCTCTAATACGGCACACCGAACATAACTGATTGACATGTGTCAACGAGGCCAATCCGGATTCCCAGGATGAAGAATCTGAATCTGAAATTAGAACAGTCAAAGCATCAGAATCCTCCATAACTGGATAGAGAATTTGGCAATAAGGACTATTTTAAGACAAAACAAAACGGCCACTGACACCCCCAATGGCTGGGGCACTCACTACCTCCTATGAACTAGACCCCTGCGAACTAGAATTTCTCCGTCGCCACACGGTCAGGAATGCGGAAATGGAGGGCGGAACATAATCGCGCCCAGTCAGAAGGTAAACCGTATAGTCCAAAAAAGCGCGCCCAACCATAAGGCTGCGTCACTTTCAAAGGCCTTTATGTTCCAAGCCATGAGCCCATTTAACACTACACATAAGCAGATTGAATCACATAACAAAAATGATTAAAAAAAACCCTGTTCAATAACCCCCCTCAGGAGATATTAACCCTTGATTCCAAGATACTAAAGAAGACTCACTGAGAACCTTATGTTAAGTTAGTCCCGCAAGGTGGTAGCCTTTCGGGAAAACATTAGTACAGTACATTCACAAAGAGAGAAAATGAAACGATCTTACCAGAAACTATGCAATGGAGCAGGAACACGGCCCTTCAAGTGTGACGTGAGAGTAGCATCGCCTCCGCCATGGACTTGAGAGAAGAAAGCAGGGGGCGGAGCGAAGTTAGACAACGCCGATTGCTTGAGAAGCTGTTAACATGAGTCGGGATGGTTTCGCAGAAAGACTCTTCCTGCATCTCCTGACAGGATTACTTAAAACTCCTGTCCCATGTAGAAGAGTACTATCCTCCATAAGAGACAAATCAATTCCGACACTTCTCTGCCAACCTCCTGGGACAAAAGGCAAAGAATGAATGGGGGATGAGGGGAGTGGGAGGAGTATTTAAGCCTTTGGCTGGGGTGTCTTTGCCTCCTCCTGGTGGCCAGGTTGTTATTTCCCAAAAGTAATGAATGCAGCTGTGGACTCTTTCCATTTAAGAAGAAAATAGGGTATTGTATATGTGATTTTATTATATATAAGGAGGCATGGACTCTACAGAATGTTGTTGTTCAAGAGAATAAGTTTTTAAACGTTCATTAAAAAATCTGGCACAAAATAAAAACAAAGTTAACTAAGTTGGGATATAACCATACCACAAAAGGCAATACAGTTTTTAGATAAGCTCCAACATAATCCTTAAAATAGAGGTTTAATACATTATTAATCAAATAATCTGTATGGGTGTTAAACCACCTTTAAAAAAAACTGTGCAAAATACTTTCATTATTTATTTTTGTCCCCTTTTTCCTGTAATTCCATGATGAAATTGTGAGCTTTTCAGTTTCTGTTAGAAATGAAAGTGCAGAACACTTATACTCTACACAGCCATTGGCTGCACACTCTAGTGACCTATTTATAACCGTCTCTAATTGGCCACAACAGAGAAGGTAACCTAGGTTACAACATGGCAGCTCCCATTGTTTTATAGACACTAAAACATTACACTTATTTTGCCAATATTTAAACAGCTAATCAAAGTTTAAAAAAAATACATCTACATGTTATTCTCAGACTAATCTTTTCTTTGAATACATCAGTCTATGTAACATTTATTTAGTATTTAATGACCGTTTAAAGTGAAGGTAAACTTTGATGAATGAAAGCCCGTTTTTTAAAAAACATAATTTATGCTTACCTGATAAATGTATTTCTCTTGTAGTGTATCCAGTCCACGGATCATCCATTACTTATGGGATATATTCTCCTTCCCAACAGGAAGCTGCAAGAGTCCACCCACAGCAAAGCTGCTATATAGCTCCTCCCCTAACTGCCATTACCAGTCATTCGACCGAAAACATGCAGAGAAAGGAAAACCATAGGGTGCAGTGGTGACTGTAGTTTAATATTACCTGCCTTAAAGTGACAGGGCGGGCCGTGGACTGGATACACTACAAGAGAAATAAATTTATCAGGTAAGCATAAATTATGTTTTCTCTTGTTAAGTGTATCCAGTCCACGGATCATCCATTACTTATGGGATACCAATACCAAAGCTAAAGTACACGGATGATGGGAGGGACAAGGCAGGTACTTAAACGGAAGTTACCACTGCCTGTAAAAAACCCTTTCTCCCAAAAATAGCCTCCGAAGAAGCAAGGTATCAAATTTGTTAAATTTGAAAAAGTATGAAACGCAGACCAAGACTCCGTCTTGTAATCTGTTCAACAGAAGCCACATTTAAAAAAGGCCCAAGTGAAAACCACAGCTCTAGTAGAATGAGCTGTAATCCCTTCAGGAGGCTGCTGTCCAGCAGTCTCATAAGCTAAATGAATTATGCTTTTTAACCAAAAAGACAGAGAGGTTGCTGAAGTCCTTTGACCTCTCCTCTGTCCAGAATAGACAACAAACAAGGTGAATGTTTGATGAAAATCTGTAGTAGCTTGTAAGTAAAACTTTAAAACACGAACCACGTCCAAATTGTGTAATAGACGTTCCTTCTTTGAAGAAGGATTAGGGTACAAGAATGGAACAACAATCTCTTGAGTGATATTCTTGTTAGATACCACCTTAGGTAAAAACCCAGGTTGGTACACAGGACTACCTTATCCGTAAGGAGAACCAGATAAGGAGAATCACATTGCAACACAGATAACTCGGAGACTCTATGAGCCGAGGAAATAGCTACCAAAAAGGAACTTTCCAAGATAGAAGTTTGATATCTATGGAATGAAAAGGTTCAAATGGAACTCCTTGAAGAACCTTAAGAACCAGCTTTAAGCTCCATGGCGGAGCAACATTTTTAACCACAGGCTTGGTTCTAACCAAAGCCTGACCAAATGCCTGAACGTCTAGAATACCTGCCAGACGCTTGTGCAAAAGAATAGACAGAGTAGAAATCTGTCCTTTTAAAGAACTAGCTGACAACCCTTTTCTCAAAATCATCTTGGAGAAAAGATAATATCCTGGGAATCCAGACTTTACTCCATGAGTAACCCTTGGATTCATAACAATAAGATATTTACACCATATCTTATGTTAAATTTTCCTAGAGACAGGCTTTTATGCCTGTATTAAGGTATCAATTACTGACTCGGAGAAGCCATGCTTTGATAACATCAAGCGTTCTGTCTCCAGGCAGTCCATCTCAGATTAGTTATATTTAGATGGTTGAAAAGACCCTGAGGTAGAGGGTCCTGTCTCAGAAGCAGAGACCGTGGTGGAAAGGATGACATGTCCACCAGATCTGCATACCAGGTCCTGCGTGGCCACGCAGGCGCTGTCAAAAGCACCAAAGCACTCTCCTGCTTGATCTTGTGCAAACCCCTCCGGAGGGAATTCCCACTCCCCCGGATGAAAAGTGTGACGACTTAGAAAATCTGCCTCCCAGTTCTCAACACCTGGGATAGGGATAGCTTTTAGACAAGAGTGAGTCTCTGTCCAGTGAATTATTTTAAGACTTCTAACATTGCTAGGGAACTTCTGTTCCCCCTTGATGGTTGATGTAAGCCACAGTCGTGATATTGTCCGACTGAAATATGATGTACCTCAGAGTTGCTAACTGAGGCCAAGTCTGAAGAGCATGGAATATCGCTCCCAGTTCCAGAATATTCATTAGAAGGAGGGTCTCCTCCTGAGTCCACTATCCCTGAGCCTTCAGGGAGTTCCACACTGTATCCCAACCTAAAAGGCTGGCATCTGTTGTAACAATTGTCCCATCTGACCTGCGGAAGGTCATACCCTTGGACAGATGGACCCGAGATAGTCACCAGAGAAGAGAATCTCTGGTTTCTTGGTCCGGATTTAACAGGAGAACAAATCTGTGTAATCCCCGTTCCTCTGGCTGAGCATGCATAGTTGCAGTGGTCTGAAATGTAGGCGTGCAAACGGTACTATGTCCCTTGCCACTACCATTAAGCCGATTACATTCATGTACTGAGCCACCAAAGGGCGCGGATGGAATGAAGAACACGGCAGAAATTTAGAAACTTTGACAACCTGGACTCCGTCAGGTAAATTTTAATTTCTACAAAATCTATCAGAATCCCTAGGAGGGAAACCCTTGATATTGGGGATAGAGAACTCTTTCCTTGTTCACTTTCCACCCATGCGATCTCAGAAATGCCAGTACTACGTCCGTATGAGACTTGGCAACTTGGATGTTTGACGCCTGTATCAGGATGTCGTCTAAATAAGGGGCCACTTCTATGCCCCGCGGCCTAAGGACCGCCAAAGTGACCCCAGAACCTCCATAAAGATTCTAGGGGCTGTAGTTAACCCAAAGGAAAGAGCTACAAACTGGTAATGCCTGTCTAGAAAGGCAAACCTGAAAAAAACGATGGTGATCTTTATGCATCGTAATGTGAGGATAAGCATCCTTCAAATCCATTGTAGTCCTCTATTGACTCTCCTGGATCATAGTTAAGATGGTACGAATAGTTTCCATCTTAAATGATAGAATTCTAAAGAATTTGTTTAAGATCTTTTAGATCCAAAATAGGTCTGAAGGTTTCCTTTCCTTGGGAACCACAAACCGATTTGAGGAAAACTGTGTCCCTGTTCCTCTATTGGAACTGAATGGGTCACGTACACAATGCAAGAATGTCTCTTTATCTGGTTTGCAGATAAATGTGAAAGGCAAAAACTCCCCTTTTTTGGGGGGGAAAGCTTTGAAATCCAGAAGATATCTCTGGGGTATAATTTCCAATGCCCAGGGATCCTGGGCATCTCTTGCCCACGCCTGGGCGAAGAATGAAGTCTGCCCCCTATAGGATCCGTTACCAGATAGGGGTCCGTTCCTCATGCTGTTTTAGAGGCAGCAGCAGGCTCCTTGACCTGCTTATCTTTGTTCCAGGTCCGGTTGTCTCCAGACCGCCTTGGACTGAGCAAAAGTTCCCTCTTATTTTGCCTTAGAGGAAGTTGATGCCACACCTGCCTTGAATTTTCGAAAGGCACGAAAATTAGGCCTTTTTTGTCCCTTGATTTGGACCTGTCCTGAGGAAGGGCATGATCTTTTCCTCCAGTGATATAAGTAATAATCTCCTTCAAACTAGGCCTGAATAGGGTCTGCCCCTTGAAGGGAAGTTAAGTAGCTTATTTATTAAAGTCACGACAGCTGACCATGATATAAGCCATAGCGCTCTGCGCGTCAGTATAGTAAAAAACAGAATTCTTAGCCGTTAGTCTAGTCAAAGGAACAAAGGCATCAGAAAACAAAGGAATTGGCTAGCTTAAGTGCTCTAAGCTTGTCAAATATATTCATCCAATGGAGCCTGTAAAGCCTCATCAAGAGACTCAAACCAGAACGCCGCAGCAGCAGTGACAGGAGCAATGCGTGCAAGGGGCTGCAGGATAAAACCTTGTTGAATAAACATTTTTTATCCATTGGATCTAAAAAAGCACAACAGTCCTCGCCAGAGGTAGTGGTACGCTTAGCTAGAGTAGAAACTCTTCTCTCCACCTTAGGAACTGTCTGCCATAAGTCCCGTGTGGTGGCAACTATTAGAAAACATTCTTCTAAAAAATAGGAGGGGAAGAGAACGGCACACCTGGTCTATCCCATTCCTTATGAAAAATTTTAGTAAACCTCTTTAGGTATTGGAAAAACATAAGTACACACCGGCACTGCATATTATTTATCCAGTCTACACAATTTCTCTGGCACTGCGATTGTACACATTCATTCAGAGCAGCTAAAGCCTCCCTGAGCAACAAGTGGAGGTTCTCAAGCATAAATTTTAAATGTAGAAATATCAGAATCAGGTTAAATCATCTTCCCTGAGTCACAAATATCACCCACAGACTAAGCATATTGTGAGGTAGTATCAGACATGGTTCTTAAAGCGTCTGTATGCTCTGTATCTACCCCCAGAGCTGTTTTGCTTTCCTTTAATTTCAGGTAGTCTGACTAATACTGCTGCCAGTGTATTATACACAACCTTTGCCATGTCTTGTAAAATAAACGCTATGGGCGCCATTGATATACTTGGCGCCATTTGAGCGTGAGTCCCTGGAGCGGGAGTCAAAGGGTCTGACACGTGGGGAGAGTTAGTCGGCATAACTTCCCCCTCGACAGAATCCTCTGGTAAAATAAACGCTATGGGTGCCCTTGATGTACTTGGCGCCATTTGAGCGTGAGTCCCTAAAGCGGGAGTCAAAGGGTCTGACACGTGGGGAGAGTTAGTCGGCATAACTTCCCCCTCGACAGAATCCTCTGGTGATAATGTTTTTAAATACAAAAAATGATCTTTATTGTTTAACATGAAATCAGTACATCTGGTACACATTCTAAAATGGGGTTCCACCATGGCTTTAAACATAATAAACACAGAGCCTCCTCTATGTTAGACATGTTAGAACTAATAAAGAGACTAGTAAGCTTGGAAAACACTTTAAATCAAGTTAACAAGCAAATATAACAAACGTTACTGTGCCTTTAAGAGAAACAAATTTTGTCAAAATTTGAAAAACAGTGAAAAAAGGCAGTAAATCAAACGAAATTTTTACAGTACATGTAATAAGTTAACAGAGCATTGCACCCACTTGCAAATGGATGATTAACCCCTTAATGCAAAAAAACAGATAAAAAAAAAAAAAAAAAAAAATTTTTTTAAACAGACACAACAAAACTGCCACAGCTGAGCTGTGGATTACCTTCCCTATAACTGTTTCTATGCAAAATTTAAGCCAGCCATGTGGAAAAATTAGGCCCCAATAAGTTTTATCATCAAACATATGTTAAAAAACGATTAAACATGCCAGCAAACGTTTTAAAACACATTCTTATAAGAGTATGTATGTCTATTAATAAGCCTGATCCAGTCGCTATCACTGCATTTAAGGCTTTACTTACATTACTTCGGTATCAGCAGTATTTTCTTAGTCAATTCCATTCCTTAGAAAAATATATTACTGCACATACCTTAGCATATATCTCTATCAATCAGCCTGGTACCAGTCGCTTTCACTGCATTTAAAGGCTGTACTTACATTACTTCGGTATCAGCAGTATTTTCTTAGTCAATTCCATTCCTTAGAAAAATATTTTACTGCACATACCTTATTTGCAGGAAAACCTGCACGCCATTCCCCCTCTGAAGTACCTTACTCCTCAGAATGTGTGAGAACAGCAACTGGATCTTAGTTACGTCTGCTAAGATCATAGAAAAAACGCAGGCAGATTCTTCTTCCAAATACTGCCTGAGATAAACAGCACACTCCGGTGCCATTTAAAAATAACAAACTTTTGATTGAAGAAATAAACTAAGTATAAAAAACCACAGACTCTCACGACCTCCTATCTATGTTGAGACTTGCAAGAGAATGACTGGTAATGGCAGTTAGGGGAGGAGCTATATAGCAGCTTTGCTGTGGGTGGACTCTTGCAACTTCCTGTTGGGAAGAAGAATATATCCCATAAGTAATGGATGATCCGTGGACTGGATACACTTAACAAGAGAAATACTACTTAAAACAGGAGCACTTTCAGTCATCAAAGTTTACAAAGCAGCCGTTTTGATTAAAAACTTACCTTTTTTCTTTTCACTGCTACAGCAGCTTCCTCCTCCTGGAAATCCTCTCTTCAAACGTCAGCAATGACTAATCCGGCTTCCTCCAATCACAGCATGGCCTCAGGCATTGACTACCCTGGGGGGAAAGCCGTGATTGGAGGAAGCAGGATTAGTCATTGCTGACGTGTGACCAAAGTTTACCTTCACTTTAAGGGAAGCCAAGGCTTCCTCAATCTCTTTCTTTAACAGAACACATGCAAGCGATAATTCATGCTCAGATTCTGTGTGTGCATTATTGGTCCAAAAATGGTTAATATAAATTAATAAATTAACGATAAATGCATGTTCTTGATACAATAACTCTCAGTACAAATGTACCAGATTACACAAGTTTATGCTAATGTAGTAAGAAATAATACCTGCATACGCATCAGGGGTTGGCTCTTTGGCTGCTGGCTTTGGGATTGGAGGAAGTGGCTGTGGTCGTGGAACAGGGGCAGATGGTTCTTTCATACGGTTAATCACATTTTCAGACAGCTGTTTGGAAAAAAATATATACTTAGAAAACAATGTTAAAACGTCTACTTAGAAACCATTTAAAATATTACTAAGTAGCAACAAATTGAAAACAAAGGGATCTTGACTTGATGGCTGTAACTTATTTTCTTCTTTAAAGGGAAATATATTAATTTATTAATTATTAAAAGGGGGCAAACAAACTCAAAACTTCACATCTCAAAAAAAGTATATAAAAGTCATCACAACTTAGTGAATGCTACTTCAGTATAGAACCAAGATAATGAAATTAAGACAGGCAAATTATTCTGCAATAAACTGTCTAAGAAGATAAAGTGACACAAACCATACAGAAAAGAAAAAAAGTTAAAATAAATTGAAAACTGAACATTTTCTACCAGATCTTTATTTTGCTGAAGAATGAGCATCCAATCTGTAATACTTGAGAACTGTAAAACAAAGTAGGCCAGAATGCCCATGTTGAAATAATGACAAGAGAAAGGATGAATGGGACAAGCAGAATCAATCTACATAAGGTGATCGTCAAAGCAGCTATATGGGATGATGAGATTGGCACAGGCTGAAGAATAATCTGAATTCAAGAGAAGACACTTACACTCCAAGAAGAGTGTCTGAGCCTGATGCAAGCACTCCAGATGCCTCTTCTACAGCACTGGATCACAAGCACAACTGTTTTATCAGGTAAGTGAGAAGCTTACATATTCTAGATGAACATGCTTACTAGTCAACTAGCTTATGAAGACAGTGGCTTACTAGCCCTTAAATGAAGGCAGGAACCACCTGCAAAGGAACACGATGATTATAGTCACCAGTTTAAAGCTAAAACAAATACAACATGAACAGATTTTTATTGCAGATATTCATTCTAATATAACCGAGGGAGCACAACTCATCTGACAGTTTTTAGATAAGACCTTTTCAGGCAATGAAGTAAAGCACAGCTAGAGTAATCTAGGAGCCTGGGCGCCACTTCCCATCACATCTTACAATTAATATAACCGTTACTGGCCTTCAGCTAGATCAGTCAACAGCAAACACAGGAGCGGTTAGTGTGGAAGGCACAGTTATTGTACTGATTTCCCTCAGCTAGATCCGCCACACAAAGTGTCTGTGCACGCCTGGGTGCATAAAGCAGTGCTATCAGTGTGCACAGAAAGGGCACTGCCCATCAGCTAAAGCAGCATGTGTAGTAACAGTAAACACTTAGGGCCAGATTCTCTAAAGCTCTCTGGGCTGGCGAGATTCTATAAGATGCCTCATCAGTATTAGGAGACCGCCGCCCCTTAATGATACTGTGTATCATTAAGGGGCATTCCCTAATAAGTTTTACGCTACAGGGACAGGAAACAACACAAATTTTCTTTCATGGTTTGGCTAGAACATACAATTTTAAACAACTTTCCAATTTACTTATATTTTCAAATTTGCTTCATTCTATTTGTATCCTTTGAGAAGGAACATCATTGAACTACTGGCAGCTAGCTGAACCCATCGTGTTAGCCAATCACAAGAGACAAATGTGTTCAGGCACCAATCAGCAGCTAGCTCCCACTAGTGTAGTATTCTTTTTCAACAAGGGATACCAAGAGAACAAAGAACATTTAAAAATAGAAGTGATATTAAAAGTGTCTTAAAATCACATGCTCTATCTGAATCATGCAAGTTTAATTTTGACTTTTCTATCCCTTTAAAGGAGAGACACTTACTGTATAATATAACGCTGAGTAAAATAAGCTGATGATTCCTCTCCATGCTGGCGAATTTTTGACAATCGGCCATCAGAGAGAAGTCTCGTGAGATTGACATATGAATGGTTTATTAATATGTACTCTAATTCTTAGCTTATTTTTTCCCCTTCTTGTTTTTAAAGCAACAGTAAACATTGCATAAGATGTTACATAATTATGCACTATTACTTCTAATTTAACTTTTAAGTAGGTAACATTTAATAATGAAATGCATTTGTGTTCAACATTTTGTGGTGTCTAGCTGAGCCTAGGATGCTTTTATATTCTAAAAAAAAACTTTGTTTGATCAGAATGCAGTTTTATGTATCTGTATCCCAAGTAATTTATAAGTATTTAAAGTAATCCAAGAGATTTTGAATTATTTCACCTAAACCCTTGTAATTTACAAGTTGTAAGCCCCCTTATTGCAATACTTTCATTTGTCTCTTTATATTTCCTGATTAAAGCTCGACAAATCCAGGAGCCAGGTACAGACTTTTTTTCTAGAATTCTACCCCTGGCTCCTAACTATTTGGGTAATTCTCCATTTATCTATATATAAATACCACTGCTTGGCTGCTAAATTTTAAACAGATTTGTCAACCCTTGCTCTTATTTATTATTCATAATTTGAACACTAGCAATACTGTAATGTTGTGTCCCCCCCCCCCCCCACCCCCCAAACATTGTTTGGGAGCCGCAGAAAACTGCAAGTCTCAAGCATAAACTGATGCTTACCTAATCAGCAGTACTAGTCAAACAGCTGGGCTGAGTGTCTACCACTGCTGATTGGGTCAGCAGCAGATTAAAAAAAAAAAAAAAAAAAAAAAACTAGTGCAGCACTACCATGCAGTAAATATTTTGAGCAATACTGGAGTCTCCACCGTTTAGAGCACGGGTTAGATAACCCTCTCACATAGTGGCTGATTACATCACCTGGTTCTGAAAATCTGGCCTGATAGTGAGTGCTGAGGATTGGAGCTGAAGAACTGAGCTCCAGGGAGGGTAGATTGTCTCAGTGCTAAACAGCCCTGACAGAATCCAAAGACCATCTCGTAAGCTGAACCAGACAGTGACATTTTTCTTAGAGAGAATAAACTCAGAGACTTCCACAATGTGTGCAGCCACCAATCACCTGAAGCTACTGAGCCTACCTAGGTATGGTTTTCAACAAAGGATACAAAAAGAACTAAGTAAATTCATAACAAAAGTAAATTGAAAAGTATCTTAAAATTGCATGCTGTATCTGAGCCATGAAAGTTTAATGTTGATTTTGATGTCCCTTTAATACTGAGTGGACAAGAAAACATAATTTATGCTTACCTGATAAATTTATTTCTCTTGAAGTGTAGTCAGTCCACGGGTCATCCATTACTTATGGAATATATCTCTTCCTAACAGGAAGCTGCAAGAGGATCACCCAAGCAGAGCTGCTATATAGCTCCTCCCCTCACATGTCATATTCAGTAATTCGACCAAAGCAGACGAGAAAGGAGAAACCATAGGGTGCAGTGGTGACTGGAGTTTAATTAAAATTTAGATCTGCCTTAAAGACAGGGCGGGCCGTGGACTGACTACACTACAAGAGAAATAAATTTATCAGGTAAGCATAAATTATGTTTTCTCTTGTTAAGTGTAGTCAGTCCACGGGTCATCCATTACTTATGGAATACCAATACCAAAGCTAAAGTACACGGATGAAGGGAGGGACAAGGCAGGAACATTAAACAGAAGGAACCACTGCCTGAAGTACCTTTCTCCAAAAAATAGCCTCCGAAGAAGCAAAAGTGTCAAATTTGTAAAATTTTGAAAAGGTGTAAAGCGAAGACCAAGTCGCAGCCTTGCAAATCTGTTCAACAGAGGCCTCATTTTTAAAGGCCCAGGTGGAAGCCACAGATCTAGTAGAATGAGCTGTAATCCTTTCAGGAGGCTGCTGTCCAGCAGTCTCATAGGCTAAACGTATTATGCTACGAAGCCAAAAAGAGAGAGAGGTAGCCGAAGCCTTTTGACCTCTTCTCTGTCCAGAGTAAACGACAAACAGGGAAGAAGTTTGACGAAAATCTTTAGTTGCCTGCAAATAGAACTTCAGGGCACGGACTACGTCCAGATTATGCAAAAGTCGTTCCTTCTTTGAAGAAGGGTTAGGACACAGTGATGGAACAACAATCTCTTGATTGATATTCCTGTTAGTAACTACCTTAGGTAAGAACCCAGGTTTAGTACGCAGAACTACCTTGTCTGAATGAAAAATCAGATAAGGAGAATCACAATGTAAGGCAGATAACTCAGAGACTCTTCGAGGCGAGGAAATAGCCATCAAAAACAAAACCTTCCAGGATAACAGCTTGATATCAATGGAATGCAGGGGTTTAAATGGAACGCCTTGAAGAACATTAAGAACTAAGTTTAAGCTCCACGGCGGAGCAACAGTCTTAAACACAGGCTTAATCCTAGTTAAAGCCTGACAAAAAGCCTGAACGTCTGGAACTTCAGCCAGACGTTTGTGTAGAAGAATAGACAGAGCAGAAATCTGTCCCTTTAACGAACTAGCAGATAAGCCCTTTTCTAAACCCTCTTGTAGAAAGGACAATATCCTAGGAATCCTAACCTTACTCCATGAGTAACTCTTGGATTCGCACCAATATAAATATTTACGCCATATCTTATGGTAAATTTTTCTGGTAACAGGCTTCCTAGCCTGTATTAAGGTATCAATAACCGACTCCGAGAAGCCACGCTTTGATAGAATCAAGCGTTCAATCTCCATGCAGTCAGCCTCAGAGAAATTAGATTTGGATGGTTGAAAGGACCCTGAATTAGAAGGTCCTGTCTCAGAGGCAGAGACCACGGTGGACAGGACGACATGTCCACTAGGTCTGCATACCAGGTCCTGCGTGGCCAAGCAGGCGCTATCAGAATCACCGAAGCTCTCTCCTGTTTGATCTTGGCAATCAAACGAGGAAGCATCGGGAATGGTGGAAACACATAAGCCATGTTGAAGACCCAAGGGGCTGTCAGAGCATCTATCAGCACCGCTCCCGGGTCCCTGGACCTGGATCCGTAACAAGGAAGCTTGGCGTTCTGACGAGACGCCATGAGATCCAGATCTGGTTTGCCCCAACGATGAATCAGTTGAGCAAAGACCTCCGGATGAAGTTCCCACTCCCCCGGATGAAAAGTCTGGCGACTTAGAAAATCCGCCTCCCAGTTCTCCACGCCTGGGATGTAAATCGCTGACAGGTGGCAAGAGTGAGACTCTGCCCAGCGAATTATCTTTGAGACTTCCAACATCGCTAGGGAACTTCTGGTTCCCCCTTGATGGTTGATGTAAGCCACAGTCGTGATGTTGTCCGACTGAAATCTGATGAACCTCAGAGTTGCTAACTGAGGCCAAGCTAGGAGAGCATTGAATATTGCTCTTAATTCCAGAATATTTATTGGGAGGAGTTTCTCCTCCTGAGTCCATAATCCCTGAGCTTTCAGGGAGTTCCAGACTGCGCCCCAGCCTAGAAGGCTGGCGTCTGTTGTTACAATCGTCCAATCTGGCCTGCGAAAGGTCATCCCCTTGGACAGATGTGGCCGAGAAAGCCACCATAGAAGAGAATCTCTGGTCTCTTGATCCAGATTTAGTAGGGGGGACAAATCTGAGTAATCCCCGTTCCACTGACTTAGCATGCACAATTGCAGCGGTCTGAGATGCAGGCGCGCAAATGGTACTATGTCCATTGCCGCTACCATTAAGCCGATTACTTCCATGCACTGAGCTACTGACGGGTGTGGAATGGAATGAAGGACACGGCAAGCATTTAGAAGTTTTAATAACCTGGCCTCTGTCAGGTAAATTTTCATCTCTACAGAATCTATAAGAGTCCCTAGAAAGGGAACTCTTGTAAGTGGTAATAAAGAACTCTTTTCCACGTTCACCTTCCACCCATGCGACCTCAGAAATGCCAGAACTATCTCTGTATGAGACTTGGCAGTTTGAAAACTTGACGCTTGTATCAGAATGTCGTCTAGGTACGGAGTCACCGCTATGCCTCGCGGTCTTAGTACCGCCAGAAGTGAGCCCAGAACTTTTGTAAAGATTCTTGGAGCCGTAGCTAATCCGAAGGGAAGAGCTACAAACTGGTAATGCCTGTCTAGGAAAGCAAATCTTAGGTACCGATAATGATCCTTGTGAATCGATATGTGAAGGTAGGCATCCTTTAAGTCCACTGTGGTCATGTACTGACCCTCTTGGATCATGGGAAGGATGGTTCGAATAGTTTCCATTTTGAATGATGGAACTCTTAGAAATTTGTTTAGGATTTTTAAGTCCAAGATTGGTCTGAAGGTTCCCTCTTTCTTGGGAACCACAAATAGATTTGAATAGAATCCCTGCCCGTGTTCCGTCCGCGGAACTGGGTGGATCACCCCCATTAGTAAGAGGTCTTGTACACAGCGTAGAAACGCCTCTTTCTTTATTTGGTTTGCTGATAACCTTGAAAGATGAAATCTCCCTCATGGAGGAGAAGTTTTGAAGTCCAGGAGATATCCCTGAGATATGATCTCCAACGCCCAGGGATCCTGGACATCTCTTGCCCAAGCCTGGGCGAAGAGAGAAAGTCTGCCCCCCACTAGATCCGTTTCCGGATAGGGGGGCCTCTCTTCATGCTGTCTTGGGGGCAGCAGCAGGTTTCTTGGCCTGCTTGCCCTTGTTCCAGGACTGGTTAACTTTCCAGCCCTGCCTGTAACGAGCAACAGCTCCTTCCTGTTTTGGAGCGGAGGAAGTTGATGCTGCTCCTGCCTTGAAGTTACGAAAGGCACGAAAATTAGACTGTTTGGCCTTTGATTTGGCCCTGTCCTGAGGTAGAGCATGGCCCTTACCTCCCGTAATGTCAGCTATAATTTCTTTCAAGCCGGGCCCGAATAAGGTCTGCCCTTTGAAAGGAATATTAAGCAATTTAGATTTAGAAGTCACGTCAGCTGACCAGGATTTAAGCCATAGCGCTCTGCGCGCTTGGATGGCGAATCCGGAGTTCTTAGCTGTAAGTCTGGTTAAATGTACGACGGCATCAGAAACAAATGCGTTAGCTAGCTTAAGTGCTTTAAGCTTGTTCATAATTTCATCCAATGGAGCTGTGCGAATGGCCTCTCCCAGAGACTCAAACCAGAATGCCGCCGCAGCAGTGACAGGCGCAATGCATGCAAGGGGCTGTAAGATAAAACCTTGTTGAACAAACATTTTCTTAAGGTAACCCTCTAATTTCTTATCCATTGGATCTGAAAAGGCACAACTATCCTCCACCGGGATAGTGGTACGCTTAGCTAAAGTAGAAACTGCTCCCTCCACCTTAGGGACTGTCTGCCATAAGTCTCGTGTGGTGGCGTCTATAGGAAACATTTTCCTAAATATGGGAGGAGGGGAAAAAGGCACACCAGGTCTATCCCACTCCTTGCTAATAATCTCTGTAAGCCTTTTAGGTATAGGAAACAGGTCAGTACACACCGGTACCGCATAGTATCTATCCAGCCTACATAATTTTTCTGGAATTGCAACCGTGTTACAATCATTCAGAGCCGCTAATACCTCCCCTAGCAATATGCGGAGGTTCTCAAGCTTAAATTTAAAATTAGAAATCTCTGAATCCAGTCTCTCTGGATCAGATCCGTCACCCACAGAATGAAGCTCTCAGTCTTCACGTTCTGCAAACTGTGACGCAGTATCTCACATGGCTCTCACCTCATCCGCGCGCTCTGTCCTTAACCCAGAGCTATCGCGCTTGCCTCTTAATTCTGGCAATTTAGATAATACTTCTGTCATAACAGTAGCCATGTCTTGCAAAGTGATTTGTAAGGGCCTCCCTGATGTACTTGGCGCCACAAAATCACGCACCTCCTGAGCGGGAGGCGAAGGTACTGACACGTGAGGAGAGTTAGTCGGCTTAACTTCCCCCTCGTTGTCTGGTGATAATTTCTTTACATGTAAAGATTGACTTTTATTTAAAGTAGCATCAATGCAATTAGTACACAAATTTCTATTGGGCTCCACATTGGCCTTTAAACATAGTGAACAAAGAGATTCATCTGTGTCAGACATGTTTAAACAGACTAGCAATGAGGCTAGCAAGCTTGGAAATACTTTTCTAAATAAATTTACAAGCAATATAAAAAACGCTACTGTGCCTTTAAAAAGCACAAAAAGCTGTCACAGTTGAAATAACAATGAACCAAAATAGTTATAGCAACCAATTTTTCACAGTAAATGTATTAAGTTAGCAAAGGATTGCACCCACCAGCAAATGGATGACTAACCCCTTAATACCCAAAAACGGATAACAATTTAATAATTAACGTTTTTCTCACAGTCAAAACACACTGTCACAGGTCTGCTGTGACTGATTACCTCCCTCAAAATTAATTTTGAAGACCCCTGAGCTCTCTAGAGACTATCTGGATCATGGAGGATGAAGTAGACAGATTGACTGAATTTTTAACTACGCAAAAAAGCGCTAAAATAGGCCCCTCCCACTCATATTACAACAGTGGGGAAGCTCAGAAAACTGTTTCTATGCAGAAAACAAAGATGGCCATGTGGTAAAAATCATGCCCCAATAAGTTTTATCACCAAGTACCTCACAAAAAACGATTAACATGCCAGTAAACGTTTTAAACATACATTTGAAAAGTTATGAATTGTTATTAATAAGCCTGCTACCAGTCGCTTTTACTGCAGTTAAGGCTCATACATTATTTCAGTATTAACAGTATTTTCAGAGTCAATTCCATTCCTTAGAAAAATACATTCAGTGTACACACACTCATCAGCCTAATACCAGTCGCTATCACTGCATTTAAGGCTGAACTTACTTTACATTGGTATCAGCAGTATTTTCTCAGTCAATTCCATTCCTCAGAAAAATAATTACTGCACATACCTCATTTGCAGGGGGGCCCTGCATGCTATTCCCCTTCTCTGAAGTTACCTCACCCCTCAGATGAGAACAGCCAGTGGATCTTAGTTACGTCTGCTAAGATCATAGAAAACGCAGGCAGATTCTTCTTCTAATGCTGCCTGAGAATAAACAGCACACTCCGGTGCCATTTAAAATAACAAACTTTTGATTGTAGAAATAAACTAAGTTAAAAAACACCACAGACCTCTCACAGCGACCTATCTTTAGTTAGGCTGCAAGAGAATGACTGAATATGACATGTGAGGGGAGGAGCTATATAGCAGCTCTGCTTGGGTGATCCTCTTGCAGCTTCCTGTTAGGAAGAGATATATTCCATAAGTAATGGATGACCCGTGGACTGACTACACTTAACAAGAGAAACTATATCTCCAGATTAGTAACATATAACAATATTTTCCACCCGTTTTTAAAAGAGAAACCTGTTAAAATTATTATTATTATACTTTATTTATGAAGCGCCAACATATTTTGCAGCGCTGTCCATGGGTACGATTCATTTAAATAAAACAATGATATAAAACTTGTAATGTACAAAATGTACAAACTCATACAGGAGGAATTGAGGGCTATATTCACGTGGGAACTTACAATCTAGAAATATACTGTGACAGTAAAATAAGGCAACTTGATTGAGGCATAAGGGGTAAGATCAATTGTAAAGCATCCCCCCCTTTTTTATTCTGCTCTGATATTCTTCAATAATAAACAGTGGCTAGAGTATCCTTATAGGCTCTATACACCTTACGTATTTATACCACACGGGTAGGTTAGCCGTCTTTTTTTCCTTCTCTCATGTATATGCTTTTCGGAGGTGTAAGGCAGAGTTTGACATTTACTAATGTGCACAGTGAAATGCTGTCTAATTCATGAACCTTCGTTATTCCCTTTGTATGAAATTCTGTTACTTTTTGGAAAAATCCATAAAAATCTTTCAACTAAAATAAGGTTAACTTAAAGCTATTTAAATAGATATTGAACTAGCAGGGAAATACTGCTCATACACAGGTACTAAAAATATATATGAAACGACATTCTTTCCACATGATTCAGGTAGAGCATGTGATTTTAAACATCTTTCTAATTTACTTATGTGATCAATTTTTCTTCATTCTCTTACTGTCTCGTTTAAAAGGAGGGACATATGGTTAATAGCCGACACATTTCTGGAGCACTATATGGTAGCAGTTATGCAAGAATGTTATACATTGGCAAGTACACTAGATGGCAGCACTATTTTCTGCCACATAGTGTGCCAGAAGCCTACATAGGTATCTCTTCAACACAGAATATCATGCGAACAAAGCAAATTTGATAATAGAAGTAAATCGGATACTTTTTTTAAAATGTTATGTTCTGTCTGAATCACAAAAGAAAATTTTGGGGTTTCATATCGCTTTAAATAGATTGGTTTCATATCACTTTAAATAGATCAGTGGTTGTCTTGATAAGGGCAAATATCACAGTTCCACTGCTGGATGGGGACAAAGGTGGACAAAAAAATGCTTTTAAAAAAAGAGCAATGCGTGACATTATACTGTGTTATAAAACAAATGTAACAAATCTAGTAAGGTGAAAGTCAGCCTTGGCACCTCTTTTTCCTGTCTCAGAATAGCGGATTCGATGACATCTGAAGCCCTGGGTAGCAAGGCATTCATCAGTAGTAAAATAGTTAAAGTAAATCATCCAAATTTTCCCCAACAATTCCAGCTATCTGATGGGACCGAATTTCGTCCTCTAGAGAGCAAGCAGTCATAGCAAACAAAATACAGTCATCCATCAAACTGTCACAATCTTACTGTACAAGCACCAGTAATTTGTGGCTGACTAATTTAAGGGCACGTGTGGTTCTATTCTATGTATTGTATGCTGAACCAGAGCAATTCTACCAAAACTACAGGAGATTGCTGAGGTATAGAACTTTTTCTTGCAACTTAAGTACTAACACTGCAGGTTTTAAGATGACCACAGTACAACATTTGTAAGCCCAAGGTAGGGTCTAATCACCAAAAGACAAAGCAGTTTGCGGAATAATACTGTGGGAGTTAACAGAGAAGTTTAAAGGGATACTTAAACCAAACATTTTTATTTTATGATTCAGTTAGAGCAGCAATTTTAAGCAACTTTCTAATTTATTCCTATTATCAATTTTTTCTTTGTTCTCTTTGTATCTTTATTTGAAAAACAGTTATGAAAGCTTATTTCTTTTTTGACACAATGAGTCCACAGATCAACATTAATTACTATTGGGAATATCACTCCTGCCCTGCAGGAGGCAGCAAAGAGCACCACAGCCAAGCTGTTAAATATCACCTCCCTTCCCTCCCACCCCAGTCATTTGACCGAAGTATAGAAAGGAAGCAACAAGGTGCAGGTGTGTCTGAAGTTTATAACAAACCAACAACCTGTCTCTAGAACAGGGCGGGCCGTGGACTCATCGTGTCAAAAGAGAAATAAATTTATCAGGTAAGAAAAAATGTTCTTTTCTTTTTAATGACACAAGTCCATGGATCATTTTAAAGGACCAGTCAACACAGTAGATTTGCATAATCAACAAATGCAAGATAACAAGACAATGCAATAGCACTTAGTCTGAGCTTCAAATGAGTAGTAGCTTTTTTTCTGACAATTTTAAAAGTTATGTTTTTTCCACTCCCCCTGTACCATGTGACAGCCATCAGCCAATCACAAATGCATACACGTACCATGTGACAGCCATTAGCCATTCACAAATGCATACATGCTTATTCTGCACATGCTCAGTAGGAGCTGGTGACTCAAAAAGTTTAAATATAAAAAGACTGTGCACATTTTGTTAATGGAAGTAAATTCGAAAGTTGTTTAAAATGGCATGCTCTATCTGAATAATGAAAGTTTAATTTTGATTGAGTGTCCCTTTAATTACTATTTCGAATCAATACCCAAGCTAGAGTACACAGATGATAAGGGAGGGACAAGAAAGGGAACCTAAACGGAAGGCACCACTGCTTGAAGAAACTTGCTCCCAAAAGCGACCTCAGCCGAGGTAAAAGTATCAAATTTGTAGAATTTTGAAAAAGTGTGAAGAGAGGACCCAGTTCCAGCTTTGCAAATCTGTTCGACAGAAGCTTCATTTTTGAATGCCCATGAGGAAGACACAGCCCTCGTGGAATGAGCCGTAATTCTCTCTGGAGGATGCTGCCCAGCAGTCTCATAGGCAAAACGTATGATACTCTTCAGTCAAAAAGAAAGAAGTAGCCGTAGCTTTCTGTCCCTTACGTTTTCCAGAGAAAACCACAAACAAGGCAGAAGACTGTCAAAAATCCTTAGTCGCCTGTAAGTAGAATTTTAAAGCACGTACCACGTCTAAATTGTGCAGAAGCCTTTCCTTCTGAGAAGGATTAGGACACAATGAAGGAACCACAATCTCCTGATTAATGTTCCGATTAGAAACTACTTAAGGGAGAAACCATAATTTTGTACGTAACACTACCTTACCCGGATGAAAAAAAAGGTAAGGAGACATACTGTAACCAAGAGAGCTCTGAAACTCTAGTAACCAAAAACATAACTTTCCAAGATAACTTAATATCTAAGGAATGCATGGGCTCAAACGGAGCCCCTTGAAGAACTTTAAGAACTAAATTAAGACTCCAGGGAGGAGTAACTGGTTTGAACATAGGCCTGATCCTGACCAAGGCCTGACAAAAGGAACGTCTGCCCCCTATAAGATCCGGTCCCAGATCGGGGGCAGGCCATTCATGCTGACTTAGATTCAATGGCAGGCTTCTTGGATTGTTTTCCCTTACTCCAAGACTGATTGGATCTCCAGGAAGGTTTAGCCTGTTTTTGCTTGGGGGCGGAAGAATTTCCCTTGAAATTACGAAAGGAACGAAAATTACTCTGAAATCCATTTTGCTTGTTTCTCTTATCCTTAGGGAGAAGTTGACCCTTACCTCCCGTAATATCTGAGATTATTTCCGTCAAGCCCGGTCCAAACAAGGTCTTCCCTTTGTAAGGAATCACTAAAAGTTTAGATTTAGACGATATATCTGCAGACCAAGGTTTTAACCATAAGGCTCTGCAGGCTAGAACAGAGAAATCTGAAATCTTTCTTCCCAGTTTGATAACCTGTAGGGAAGCATCCTTAATAAAGGAATTAGCGAACTTAAGGGCTTTTATTCTATCCTGAATCTCGTCCAAGGGAGTGTCTGTCCTAATAGCATCAGACTATGCATCAAGCCAATATGCCGCCGCACTGGTGACGGTAGCAATGCACACAGCTGGTTGCCATTGTAACCCCTGGTGTACATACATCTTTTAAGTAACCCCTCTAATGTTTTGTTCATAGGATCTTTAAAAGCACAACTATCCACTATGGGTATAGTAGTTCTCTTAGCCAGGGTGGAAACAGCTCCTTCCACCTTGAGAACTGTTTGCCAAGCCTCCTTGACAGAGTCGGCTATGGGAAACATCTTTTTAAATATAGGAGATGGAGAAAAAGGGATACCCGGTCTTTCCCACTCCTTAGCAATGATCTCAGAAGCTCGGTCTGGTTCCGGAAAAACCTCTATCGAGGAAGGTACCTCAAAATATTTGTTTAGCTTACTGGATTTCTTTGGATTAACTACGACCATAGTGTCGCTGTCATCTAATGTTGCTAAAACCTCCTTAAGTAACAGACATAGGTGCTCAAGCTTAAACCTGAAGGATTCAACTTCAGAATCAATTCAATAGTAGGAATTACACTGTCAGAGTCTGAGATTTCACGCTCAGATGCTACCGAAGGATCCTCCTCCTCAGGCTTCTGGGAGGGAACATCCGAAATAGCAACAACTGCATCAGTAACCTCAACTACTGAATGTCTACTTTTCCTCTTGCGCTTCCCCTGCAACAGGCGCAGTGAGAATTATGTCCCACAAGCTCCCATTGCTCTACTGAAGAGACTGTTATGAACTACGGCTACACCCTAGGACAAAGCAGCACAATCTTGCACTACTTTAAAAATAATAAACTCTTGATTAAAGAATTTTTTTTCTAACACCTAACTTTACCACCTCCTTGCTCTTAACGTAGGCAAAGAGAATGACTGGGGTGGGAGGGAAGGGAGGTGATATTTAACAGTTTGGCTGTGGTGCTCTTTGCCGCCTCCTGCAGGGCAGGAGTGATATTCCCAATAGTAATTAAGATGATCCGTGTACTCATCGTGTCATTAAAAAGAAATTGGTTTAGTATCCTTTTAAGTAAGGATAGAATCATCATTGAAAACATCAGAATCCATGTTGTCTCACTCTTACGGATTATAATTCTCAAACAGCTCACAAGGCCTCCGTGTAATCCATTCCTGCGAAATGAAGCTAGAATCAGCTTCTTCTTAAGCAGAGATGCATTTGTGAGTACAAGCAAAGGTGTCTCTAGTACCAACCACTGTGTACAGTAATGAAAAATATAAATATTGGAAGAAGGGGAAAAAAAATGTTTACCTGATAAAATTATTTATTTCTTGACACGATGAGTCCACGGATCATCATTAATTACTGTTGGGAATATCACTCCTGCCCAGCAGGAGGCGGCAAAGAGCTTCACAGCAAAGCTGTTAAATATCGCCTCCCTTCTATCCCACCCCAGTCATTCGATCGAAGTAAAGGAGAGAAAGGAAGCAACAAGGTGCAGAGGTGTCTGAAGATTATAAAATACTAACAACCTGGTTAAATAACAGGGCGGGCCGTGGACTCATCGTGTCAAGAAATAAATTTATCAGGTAAGCATAAAATTTGTTTTCTTTCTAATGACACGATGAGTCCACAGATCATCATTAATTACTGTTGGGAATCAGTAACCAAGCTAGAGTACACAGATGATAAGGGAGAGACAAGACAGGAAACCTACACGGAAGGCACCACTGCTTGAAAAATCTCTCTCCCAAAAGCGACCTCAGATGAGGTTAAAAAGTCAAATTTATAGAAGTTTGAAAAAGAGTGAAGAGAGGACCAAGTTGCAGCCTTGCAAAAACTGTTCCATAAGGCTTCATTTTGAATGCCCAGGAAGAGAAAACAACCTTCGTAGAAAGAGCCGTTATCCATCGTGAAGGCTGCTGCCCAGCTGTTTCATAGGCAAGGCAAATGATACTCTTCAGCCATAAAGAAAGAGAAGTAGCTGTAGATTTCTGTCCCGTACGTTCAACAGAAGAAATCCTTAGTCGCCTGTAAATAGAATTTTAGTGCACGAACCACATCCAGATTGTGTAGAAGCCATTCCTCCTAAGAAGAAGAATTAGGACACAAGGAAGGAACAACAATCTCCTGATTAATGTTCCGGTCTGAAACTACTTTTAGGGAGAAACCCTAATTTAGTACAAAAAAAGGAGACTCGTACTCCTGATTAATGTTCCGGTCTGAAAATATGCAATACCGAGAGCTCTGAAAATCTACGAACAGATAAAATAGCGACAAGAAACAAAACTTTCCAAGATAAAAACTTAATATCTAAGGAATACTTGGCTCAAATGGAGCCCCTTGAAGAACTTTAAGAACTAAATTAAGACTCCAAGAAAGAGTAACCGATTTCAATACGGGCCTGATCCTGACTAAGGCTTGACAAAACGATTGTACTTCTAGGAAGTCTGCTAGACGTTTATGTAACAAAATGTCTAAGGCAGATATTTGACCCTTTAGGGAACTTGCCTATAATCCCTTCTCCAAACTTCTTGGAGGAAGGACAGAATTCTAGGAATCCTAACTCTACTCAAAGAGTAGCCCTTGGATTCACACCAGTATAGATATTTACGCTTGGATAAAATTAAGCATTCAATCTTGAAGCAGTCAGCTTCAGAGAAACTAGATTTGGACAAAAGAAAGGTCCTTGAATTAGAAGGCCCTTCCTCAAGGAAGTCTCCAAGATGGAAGAGATGACATTCTAACTTTACCACTTCCTTGCTCTAACGTAGGCAAAGAGAAAGACTGGGGTTGGATAGAATGGAGGTAATATTCAACAGCTTTGCTGTGGTGCTCTTTGCCGCCTCCTGCTGGGCAGGAGTGATATTCCCAACAGTAATTAATGATGATCCGTGGACTCATTGTGTCATTAGAAAGAAAAAAGTATACCTGAGATTTACATCAATTATACAGATATTTGAGAAGACTGGTCAGCGAACAATATGTACAGGGAAGGGTCACAGTAATAAGTGAAAGTGGTTGAAACATCAGTATCTACAGAAATTTTCCCAAAAAGCCACTGGACAGTATCTTCCACATAAGTTGTCTTTCTACATTAGGAATTTATCCAATTTATCCAAAACATCTATTTGCCACATTAATTGCCCTCCTCTCATCCCCACCTCAACACAGAACTTTACCAACTGCTTTAACAATAAAATATACTATATAAGACACAACAGTGCACTAGAAACCCACAAACCAGGGCACCCAGGGAACCTTAAACACCTGAAAGTGTGAGCCCAATACTGCAAACCAACCCACTGTCTGAAGTCATGTTTTACTTGCCACTATCCAACTGGCTCACCACAAATCCTCTTGGCCAAAACTGGGAACTAAAACCCCCAGGATGTGTCCTATACCAACTTTTATGCAAGATGGCCTACATCAGGCGTAAACTCAAGTGTTTTATAACTTCTGGTTACTAAATATAGTTTATACCAGGGCTTGACAAATCTGTTCAAAATCTAGGAGCCAGCTCAAATATCTAGGAGACAGATTATTTAGGTGCCTAGAATTCAATTTAACATATATTCAGACACCCATATATATATACACATATGCACACACATAGATAAATATGCACATATATATGAAGTACTAATAAGCAGTTTTAATAAAAACACTAAAATAAAACTATATGTAAATAAGGGTGAGTATGTATTTGTGTATATTAGCCCTTGATTAGTGAAGCACTGGGAATTACCAGCCCTAGACAGACTCTCTCTTTAAAGGGACAGGATACCCAAAAAATGTCTTTCATGATTCAGATTTTAAAAAAACTTTCCAATTTACTTCTATTATTTAATTTGCTTCCTTCTCTTGTTATCATTTGCTGAAAGGTTTATCTAGGCAAGTTCATGAGCAGCAGAGAACCTAGGTTCTAGCTGTTGATTGGTGTCTGCATATATATATTGAATGCGATTGGCTTACCCATGTGTTCAGTTAGAAACTAGTAGTGCATTGCTGCTCCTTCATCAAATGATACCCAGAGAATGAAACAGATTAGATAATAGAAGTACATTAGAAAGTTGTTTAAAATTGTATTCTCTATCTGAATCATGAAAGAAAAATTTTGGGTTTCATGTCCCTTTAAGTCAAATATAAGAGAGATGAAAGAGAGATAGAGATATATTTACTAAAGAAGATATTGCCTAGATAGTTTTTTGTTTTAAATAAAATATAGTTGTGCTTGTTGCTAAGGACAAGCCCAAAGTAACCTCTCTGGAAGTATTTTGCCAAACTGAATAAGTCCTTGTATACATACATCTTAGAGGCTTTTCTTTAGAAACTCTCAAGCAACTATGAGCATCAAAAATTGCACTCCTTTACAAGGATAAACACTACTACAGAAATATACTATTCCAACACAAAAAAAAGAAAATAAAAGGAATTTTAGTCAAATCCTTTAGCCAAATAAAATAACCCTGCAATCTCCAAGATAATCAAACTGCAGTTTTATCAGTCTTTAAAATGTCATGCATGCAGGAAGAATAACAGGAGCGTCTATTCATATAACAAAATACAACATTTAAAATTAGGGGGAGATGAAAACAGAATTTATGCTTACCTGATAAATTACTTTCTCTTGCGGTGTATCCAGTCCACGGATTCATCCTTTACTTGTGGGATATTCTCATTCCCTACAGGAAGTGGCAAAGAGAGAGCTGTCCATATAGCTCCCCCTCTAGCTCCATCCCCAGTCATTCGACCAAAGGTTAGGAAGAAAAAGGAGAAACCATAGGGTGCAGTGGTGACTGTAGTTTAAACAAAAAAAATTTACCTGACTTAATTGCCAGGGCGGGCCGTGGACTGGATACACCGCAAGAGAAAGTAATTTATCAGGTAAGCATAAATTCTGTTTTCTCTTGCAAGGTGTATCCAGTCCACGGCTTCATTCTTTACTTGTGGGATACCAATACCAAAGCTTTAGGACACGGATGAAGGGAGGGAACAAGACAGGTACCTTAAAACGGAAGGCACCACTGCTTGCAAAATCTTTCTCCCAAAAATAGCCTCCGAAGAAGCAAAAGTATCGAATTTGTAAAATTTGGCAAAAGTATGCAGTGAAGACCAAGTCGCTGCCTTACAAATCTGTTCAACAGAAGCCTCATTCTTGAAGGCCCATGTGGAAGCCACTGCTCTGGTAGAATGAGCAGTAATTCTTTCAGGAGGCTGCTGGCCAGCAGTCTCATAGGCCAAACGGATGATGCTTTTCAGCCAAAAGGAAAGAGAGGTAGCAGTCGCTTTCTGACCTCTCCTCTTACCAGAATAGATAACAAACAAGGAAGATGTTTGTCTGAAATCCTTAGTTGCTTGTAAATAGAACTTTAAAGCACGAACTACATCAAGATTGTGTAGTAGACGTTCCTTCTTTGAAGATGGATTAGGACACAGAGAAGGAACAACTATTTCCTGGTTAATATTCTTGTTAGAAACAACTTCAGGAAGAAAACCAGGTTTAGTACGCAAAACTACCTTATCTGCATGGAACACCAGGTAAGGTGAATCACATTGTAAGGCAGATAATTCGGAGACTCTTCGAGCAGAAAAGATAGCTACCAAAAACAAAACTTTCCAGGATAACAACTTAATATCTATGGAATGTAAAGGTTCAAACGGAACCCCTTGAAGAACTGAAAGAACTAGATTTAGACTCCATGGCGGAGCCACAGGTTTATAGACAGGCTTGATTCTGACTAAAGCCTGTGCAAACGCTTGAACGTCTGGAACCTCTGCCAGACGCTTGTGTAAAAGGACAGAGAAGATATCTGTCCCTTTAAAGAACTAGCCGATAATCCTTTCTCCAATCCGTCTTGGAGAAAGGACAATATCCTGGGAATCCTAATATTACTCCATGAGTAACCCTTGGATTCACACCAACAAAGATATTTCCGCCATATCTTATGGTAGATTTTCCTGGTGACAGGCTTTCTAACCTGAATCAGAGTATCTATAACTGACTCAGAGAACCCACGCTTTGATAGAATTAAGAGTTCAATCTCCAAGCAGTCAGACGTAGAGAAACTAGATTTGGATGCTTGAACGGACCCTGTATTAGAAGGTCCTGCCTCATTGGCAGTGTCCATGGTGGGACAGATGACATGTCCACTAGGTCTGCATACCAAGTCCTGCGTGGCCACGCAGGCGCAATCAAAATCACTGAAGGCTTCTCCTGCTTGATTCTGGCGATCAGACGAGGGAGAAGAGGAAACAGTGGGAAAACATAAGCCAGATTGAAGGACCAAGGCGCTGCTAGAGCATCTATCAATGCCGCCTTGGGGTCCCGGGACCTGGATCCGTAGAGAGGAAGCTTGGTGTTCTGACGGGACGCCATCAGATCCAACTCTGGAATGCCCCATAGCTGAGTCAGCTGGGTAAATACCTCCCGGGTGAAAAGTCTGACGACTCAGAAAATCCACCTCCCAGTTGTCTACTCCTGGGATGTGAATTGCTGAAAGATGGCAGGAGTGGTCCTCCGCCCACCTGATTATTTTGGTTACTTCCTTCATCGCTAGGGAACTCTTTGTTCCCCCCTGATGATTGATGTCGTGATGTTGTCCGACTGAAATCTGATGAATTTGGCCGCAGCTAGTTGAGGCCATGCCTGAAGCGCGTTGAATATCGCCCTCAGTTCCAGAATGTTTATCGGGAGAAGAGCTTATTCCCGAGACCATAAGCCTTGAGCTTTCAGGGAGTCCCAGACTGCACCCCAGCCTAACAGACTGGCGTCGGTAGTTACAATGATCCACTCTGGTCTGCGGAAACATATTCCCTGAGACAGGTGATCCTGAGACAACCACCAGAGAAGAGAAACTCTGGTTTCCTGGTCCAACTGTATTTGAGGAGACAAATCTGCATAATCCCCATTCCACTGATTGAGCATGCATTGCAGTGGTCTGAGATGTATCCGAGCGAAAGGGACTATGTCCATTGCCGCTACCATTAATCCGATTGCCTCCATGCACTGAGCTACAGATGGCCGAGGAATGGAATGAAGAACTCGGCAAGTAGTTATAAGTCTCAACTTTCTGACCTCCGTCAGAAATATTTTCATTTCTACCGAATCTATTAGTGTTCCTAGGAAGGGAACCCTTGTGAGTGGGGACAGAGAACTCTTTTTTTGATGTTCACCTTCCACCCGTGATACCTCAGAAAGGCTAATACAATCTCAGTGTGAGCCTTGGCTCTGTGAAAGGACGGCGCCTGAATTAAGATGTCGTCCAAATAAGGCGCCACTGCTATGCCCCGCGGTCTAAGAACCGCCAGAAGGGACTCTAGCACTTTTGTGAAAATTCTGGGAGCAGTGGCTAAACCGAATGGAAGAGCCACGAACTGGTAATGCTTGTCTAGGAAAGCGAACCTGAGGAACTGATGATGATCTTTGTGGATAGGGATATGCAGGTACGCATCCTTTAGATCCACGGTAGTCATATATTGACCTTCCTGGATCATAGGTAAGATTGTCCGAATGGTCTCCATCTTGAATGATGGGACTCTGAGGAATCTGTTTAGAATTTTTAGATCCAGGATTGGTCTGAAAGTTCCTTCTTTTTTGGGAACCCAGTCCTTGTTCTGCAATTGGAACTGGGTATATCACTCCCATCGTATGTAGATCTTCTACACAGCGTAAGAACACCTCTTTCTTTTTCTGGTCTGTAGACAGACGAGAAATGTGGAACCTTCCCCTTGGAGGGGAGTCCTTGAATTCTAGAAGATATCCCTGAGTAACAATCTCTAATGCCCAGGGATCGTGAACATCTCTTGCCCAGGCCTGAGCGAAGAGAGAAAGTCTGCCCCCTACTAGATCCGGTCCCGGATCGGGGGCTACCCCTTCATGCTGTCTTGGTAGCAGCTGCAGGCTTTTTGGCCTGTTTACCCTTGTTCCAGCCCTGGTAAGGCTTCCAGGTTGCCTTGGGCTGTGAAGCATTACCCTCTTGCTTTACAGCTGTAGAGGCTGAAGCGGGACCGCTCCTGAAATTACGAAAGGAACGAAAATTAGCTTTGTTTTTAGCCTTAAAGGGCTTGTCCTGAGGGAGAGCATGGCCCTTTCCCCCGGTAATTTCTGAAATCTCTTTCAATTCTGGCCCGAAAAGGGTCATTCCTTTGAAAGGGATATTTAATAATTTGGATTTTGGCGACACATCGGCCAACCATGACTTGAGCCAAAGCGCTCTGCGCGCCATAATGGCGAAACCTGAATTTTTTGCCGCTAACTTAGCCAATTGCAAAGCGGCATCTGTGATGAAAGAATTAGCTAGCTTTAGAGCCTTAATTCTATCCATAATTTCGTCATATGAGGTCTCCGTCTGGAGCGACTCCTCCAGCACCTCAAACCAGAAAGCCGCTGCAGTAGTTACAGAAATAATGCAGGCAAAGAAAACCTTGTTGAACAAAAATTTTCTTAAGTAAACCTAATTTTTTATCCATAGGATCTTTAAAAGCACAACTGTCTTCAATTGGTATGGTTGTGCGTTTAGCAAGTGAAGAAACAGCCCCCTCTACCTTAGGGACCGTCTGCCACAAGTCCCGCCTGGGGTCAGTTATGGGGAACATTTTCTTAAAAATAGGGGGGGGGGGACAAAAGGGACACCTGGTCTATCCCACTCCCTAGTAACAATATCCGCAACCCTCTTAGGGATCGGAAACGCATCAGTGTATACAGGGACCTCTATGTCCATTTTACACAACTTCTCTGGGACCACCATAGGGTCACAATCATCCAGAGTAGCTAATACCTCCCTGAGCAATACGCGGAGGTGTTCCAATTTAAATTTAAACGCTAATGAATCTGACTCTGTCTGATGAGAAACCTTTCCTGAATCGGAAATTTCTCCCTCAGACATCAAATCCCTCACCCCCACTTCAGAGCATTGTGAGGGCACATCAGATAAGGATACCAAAGCTTCAAACTGCTCATAATCTGTTCTTAAAACAGAGCTATCGCGCTTTGCAGGGAAAACTGGCAGTTTGGATAGAAAGGCCGCAAGGGAATTATCCATGACTGTCGCTAGTTGTTGCAATGTAATAGGGGCAGACGCACTAGAGGTACTAGGCATCGCTTGAGCAGGCGTAACTGGTTGTGACAAATGGGGAGAGGTAGACGGACTATCCTCATTACCTTCAGTCTGAGAATCATCAAAGGGCCACACTTTTAAGTGCAACAATGTGATCTTTAAAGTGTATAGACATATTAGTGCAATTGGGACACATTCTGAGAGGGGGTTCCACCATGGCTTCTAAACACATTGAACAAGGATTTTCCTTAGTGTCAGACATGTTTAACAGACTAGTAGCATACACAAGCAGGCTTGGAAAACACTTTAATCAAATAAAAAACATAATTTGAAAAAAACGTTACTGTGCCTTTAAGAAATAAAAAGAGCACACAATTTTACAAAACAGTGAAAAATGCAGCAATCCTTTTGAAATTTTCACAGTATGTACCTAAGGCTTTAATATGATTGCACCACAAGTTGCAGAACGATTAACCCCTTAATGCCCAAACCGGAGCAGCCTAAATCCAACAACCGGTTAAATAACTACAGCACCTTGCCACAGCTTACTGCTGTGGCCCTACCTGCCCTTAGGGATCAGTTTTGGGGGAAAAACTTCTTTTAGGCCCTCAATCAGCAGCTGGAACCTCCATGTGAAGCAGCATGAACTGTCTTTCAATTCTAACTGCGCATCTGAGGCACAAAATTAGGCCCCTCCCACTCCACAGTTGTGAGGCCTACAAAAATCACTTCTAAGTGACTAAATTTTTGCCATGTGGATAATAACCCCAGAAAACACTCCAAAGTGCTTAAAAAAGTGTCTCCAACGAGTATTTCTTAAAACAAATAATCGATTGCCCTGAATTAGTGTCAACCAGCCTAATTAGCCCTGTTATGTAAGCATTCAATTCTTTACTAAGTCTTAGAACATAGCTTACCCTCCCCACATGGGGATCTTGTCAGTCTTCTAGCATTATCTCAGTCTTGTCTAGAAATAAATGACTGAACACATACCTCATTGCAGTCAAGCCTGCAAACTGTTCCCCCCAACTGAAGTTTTCTGGTACTCCTCAGTCCTGTGTGGGAACAGCAGTGGATTTTAGTTACAACATGCTAAAATCATTTTCCTCTCAGCAGAAATCTTCATCACTTTTCTGCTAGAGAGTAAATAGTACAAACCGGTACCATATAAAAATAACAAACTTTTGATTGAAGATATAAAACTACAGTTCTAACACCACATTCACTTTACCCTCCCGTAGAGAGACCCTAGTGCTTAGAGCCGGCAAAGAGAATGACTTGGGGGTGGAGCTAGAGGGGTAGCTATATGGACAGCTCTGCTGTGTGCTCTCTTTGCCACTTCCTGTAGGGAATGAGAATATCCCACAAGTAAAGGATGAATCCGTGGACTGGATACACCTTGCAAGAGAAAGGTGAGTTTAAAATCCTCCATTACGCACAAAATAGAGAAAATAACTCATTGTGTAGTTCATTAACAAATCTAGACAGGCCAGAAGGCTTGTTTTTCCTCACAGAAAACCTCTGAATTACATTGTTTCCAATGCAGCAATGGATTCAGGGTAAGATATGCAAATTAAGTTCACAATGACACACCTTTTTACTTCAAGTTCGCTTTTCAGCAGATTCCCTTTACGCCAAAGCATCATTGTTCACACAGCTTCTAAGATTAGCTACAGTTATTGCAGTGATTCAGAACCATCCCAGGACAGACTGTTTCGTGGTTTTTGCCACTCATCAGCTGGGAGAAGGTTTGAATCACTGCTGGGTGAAGTTGATTTTGGGGCAAAATACAACAACATTTAAAATAAGGGGGACGTAAAAGGTGAGTTTAAAATCCTCCACTACGCACAAAATATAGAGAAAATTACTCATTGTGTAGTTCATTAACAAATCTAGACAGGACAGAAGGCTTGTTTTTCCCCCACAGAAAGCCTCTGAACTACATTGTTTCCAATGCAGCAACAAAATAGGTATAGTGTTAGGACTAGGGCTGGGCGACATGGGCAAAAATGAAAATCTCAATTTTGGTTATATACAAAATAACAAGAGTATTGCATTGAGCAATGATAGTTTTTTTTTTATTGGACTAACTATACATTTATAAGATGACAAGCTTTCGGAAGAGTTCCTTCCTTTATCAAGTCTGAAGCAATACTAACCAACTCAATGGAATTTACAGATTATATCTTAAAACACAGAATAGCTAAGAAGACAGAAAGTGCAGGGAGAGGAGGAGACGTCATAAAAATCATCACATATTCCACATATAAAGAATGTGGACACTGTCTGCCTGTTACCTAAGCCCCCCTTCATGATTTTTACGACACCTCCTCCTCTCCCTCTGCCAGAGGAAGATGGTAGATGTGCTCATACACACAGAATGATAAGCAGCTGCTTAGCGATGACAGCTCTGGTCCTGACTACCGTGCAGGCAGATGATGAGACACTTTAACATGTGTCTCCTGGTATACTGCCAAAGCAACAATGAAGAACCACGGCAGAGAATACCTGGCAGCCTCCGTGTGAGGTAAAATCTGGGCCTAACTGGTATTGCAGGTGCGCAGCAAGGAGCCAGCGGTAACCAAAGTAATGAGTGAACTTTCCACTCGCTGACACTAAAGGAGCAAAGCACCAGTCCACCTAGGAGGAAATAACACTATTGCCCCCAGCAGCAGTGGAGAAAACCAACATTACTGGCACATTTCTGAATTTCATAGAACACTATGTGCTTGATTTATCAAACGTAAGGAGAATTATCTGTTTAATTCTCTTATGTGTTCTATTCAGCTCTCCTTTAGAGAAGCGCATTTGTGTGCTCAAACTTATAAAAAAAGGGGGGGTTTGCGCTTCTTCATAGCAGAGCTGAGGAGATCTAAAGAGAAATTTCTCTAGTCGGATTAGTATCTGCACCTTATTTATCATTGAAAATAAGCAACTAATCTCCATGTAAGTCACATATAAGCCAAAAGAAATATTTATATAGACCCCCTAGCAGCTTAACGTCCCTCTTCAACAAACTGTCATGGAAGAGCCCTTTTTTTTTTTTTTTTTTAACATTGCTTTCACAACAGGTAGAGAATAGATTTCTAATGTTGTTCTCCACAGTAGCTATGGAGAACTTTAGGAACTTACAGGAGAACCTCCTCTCATTCTAGACTACAGGACTTCTCTTGTGCGGCACCAACCCTCTGGAACACACTTCCTCAAGCTGTCAGACTTTCCCCTAAACTCTTCTCCTTTAACTGTTCCCTAAAGACCTTTTTGTTCAGGGAAGCTTATCACCCGACTCGTTAACAAATGAGCTTCACTTACCTAACAGTTGCCCTCATCTATCTCCTCACTAATATCATTCTCACCTCTGCAGTACACACCTCCTGTTTCCCATCCTCCTACCCATCTAGATTGTAAGTTCCCACGGGAATAGGGCCCTCAATTCCCCCTGTATTTGTCTGTAAAATTTTGTCTTTTATGGTATTGTTTCTCTGTTGTACTTTTATCCTTGTAACCGTGGGAAGCGATGCGGAATCTGTTGGCAACTTATAAATAAATAATAAAATAATAATAGATAACTTTCAATTCTCTATAGGAGAAAAAAAAATTGTAACTAGGAAAATTAATGAGGAGTACAATAAAAAAATACTACTAAGGGCTCGATTTATCAAGCCATTTGTCACATTACGACTGCAGGTTCTAACAAGAGAACCTGCAGTCAGTATTTATCAAGCAGCGGTCATCCTCTCTTAGGTGGAGAATTTCAATCTCCCCGGTTTTGTCCGACCGGGGTGATTGACAGCTCCTGCCCGTGCGTGATTGGTTGTGCAAAAAAGCGCTCTTGTGCAATACTGAATTCCGCAAACGGAATTCAGCCCGCCAGAGGCGAACTGCAGCAGACAGGGGCACATATGTATGCCCCTGTCCGCTGCTGCTTGATAAATCTAGCACTAAAAGGATCTAATTTAACCCAAATAAAGGGGACTTTCATTCATGAAGTGCAAAATACTTCATGCTGAAAGCTCATTTGTTTGCAGCGTTCGCCGCACTAAGCTGCTAAGGGAAACGTCACATCTCAGCCCAACAGCGTTCGGCAGTGGACTGCCTTAGCAGCTCAGTGCAACGAACACTGCAAACAAATAAAAGAGCTTTCAGCATGAAGTATTTTACACTTCATGAATGAAAGTCCCCTTTATTTGCTCCAATGGTAAATCCTAGCGTTTGATTTACCATCACTTTAAAAACTTGTTTAAAAGACACAATTTTGTAGATCGTTAAGTGAGGGACCGTACAGAAGGCAAAATATAAGTAAAATTAAACAGACTGAATTTGCAAGTGAATTAGAAACCATACTCTGAGGGGTTTTTTTGTTTTTAAATATTTGTATTTAGTGTAGAAGAAATTGATCATATCCAAGTGTCCCTAATCAATACTATAATTGCGTTTGTAATGTCCGTCGCTGTCGGTAGTTGCGCACGCATCCTCAATGGAATGTTGGCAGCGCGAGGACAAAAGAATTCACCTGGATGCAGCGAATCGAGATGTAGCGAAGGCAAACACTGCCAGCACGAAATATAACAAAACAAAACAATCCTACACAAAGTATTAACCCCTAAACCCTCTACATTGCAATAAACCTATTTATCCTATTAACCCATAAACCGCAAAACTCCCACATCGCAATAAACCTCAAAAGTTACAAAAACAAAAAAACTAAAAGTTTACAAAAAATAAAAAAAGGCTAACATAGAAAATAAAAAAATCAAATTACAAAATTTATCAAAAATAAATTTAATTTCTATGAAAATAAAAAAGACCCCCCAAAATAAAAACACCCCCTACTCTAAGAATAAAACTACCGGTAGCCCTTAAAAGGGCTTTTTGCAGGGCATTGCCCCAAGATCATCATCTCTTTTACAAAAAATATACAAAGTCCCACCTAACATTAAACCCCCCACTCCCCAAAATAAAAGAACCTAACACTAAAAAAACTAAACTACCCATTGCCCTGAAAAGGACATTTGTTTGGGCATTTCCCTTAAAAGGGCATTTAACTCTTTTACTGCCCATCCCTAATCTAAATAAAAACAACCCTCCCCCAAAAAAAAAACCTTAAAAAATCCTAAATCTAACCCCCAGGTTGGTACTCACAGTTCCTGAAGTCCAGCGGAGAAGGTCCTGTTCCAGGCGGTGAAGTCTTCTTCCAAGCGCAACCTCTTTTTCTTCCAGTAACATCCTGCGGGGAGCGGTGCTGAAGAGCGCGGAGCAGAAGACCGGCGACCGCAGAGCCATGGAGTGTGGAGGATCCTCTTCATACTATTTCCGCCGTACACTGAATAGTGAATTCAAGGTACGTGATTAAAGATGGCGTCCCTTGAATTCCTATTAGCTGATTTGATTCGGAATAGGATGAAAGTTACTCAAATCCTATTGGCTGTTTAAATTAGCTAATAGGATGGGAGCAAGTGAAATTCTATTGGCGGATTTGAATAGCCAATAAAATTTCACTTTCACTAGCTGATTATCTTGGGGCAATGTCCTAAAAAAGGCCTTTTAAGAGCTACTGGTAGTTTATTCTTAGAGTAGGGGGTGTTTTTTTTATTTTCATAGGGATTAGGTTTAATTTTGTTAAAGGGACACTGAACTCAATTTTTTTCTTTCGTGATTCCGATAGAGCATGACATTTTAAGCAACTTTCTAATTTACTCCCATTATCAAATGTTCTTCATTCTCTTGGTATTGCAGATTGGTGGATAAATTCATACACCAATTAAAAAGTGCTGTCCAGAGTTCTGAACCAAACAAAAAGCTTAAATGCCTTCTTTTTCAAATAAAGATAGCAAGAGAATTAAGAAATTGATAATAGGAGTAAATTAGAAAGTTGCTTAAAATTGCATGCTCTATCTGAATCACAAAAGAAAAAATTTGGGTTCAGTGTCCCTTTAAATTTGGTAATTTGATTTTTTATTTTCTGTAATGTTAGCCTTTTTTTTTTTGTAACTTTGTATTAGTTTAGGTAATTTGGTTTTATTTTAGGGGGTGTTAGGTTAGGGGGTGTTAGGTTAGGGGGTGTTAGGTTAGGGGGTGTTAGGTTAGGGGGTGTTAGGTTAGGGGGTGTTAGGTTAGGGGGTGTTAGGTTAGGGGGTGTTAGGTTAGGGGGTGTTAGGTTAGGGGGTGTTAGGTTAGGGGGTGTTAGGTTAGGGGGTGTTAGGTTAGGGGGTGTTAGGTTAGGGGGTGTTAGGTTAGGGGGTGTTAGGTTAATGTACTTATTTATTTAAATAGTTATTTGCGTTGTGGGTTTAGGCGGTTTAAAGGGTTAATAAGTTAAATAGGTTTATTGCGATGTAGGGGTTTTGTGCTTTAGGGGTTAATAGGGTAAATAGGTTTATTGGGATTTAGGGATTAATAGGGTAATTAGTTTTATTGGGATGTAGGGGTTTAGGTGTTAATAGGATAATTAGTTTTATTGGGATGTGGGGGTTTGCGGTTTAGGGGTTAATAGGGTAATTAGGTGTATTGTGATGTGGGGTTTAGTGGTTAATAGGGTAATTTGGTTTATTGCTATGTGGGGGTTTTGCGGTTTAGGGGTTAATAGGGTAATTAGGTGTATTGCGATGTGGGGGTTTCGCGGTTTAGGGGTTAATAATATATTTAAGATAGTAGTCCATTAAAATTATAGTATTGCTACACCTGTAGCTTAAATATTTATATAAAAGAAGAGTTACAAAATAGGTTGTTTCTACATCTGTAGTTTAAAAAATAATTAGACTGCCCTCTGGGCAGGCTTATCGACTGGTCTATAAAAAAATTGTACATACGTCAGAGCACAATTAGAAGTAATGTATACAGGGGTTATACAGCCCATATAGTATAGTAGCTGAACAAACTGCTGCGTTAACCTTAGCTGCTGCACTATAGTATTTTGGAGCAGTACAACTCTTCTCCATACTGACTAAACGGGCGCCAGTACTGAACAGTCGGAGTACAGTGGAAAACGGATAAGCGCATAGAAATGTACGTGATGATGACAAATAATCCTACTATAAAAAGGTTTTCCACAAACAAGTAAAAAAACTGTGGCAGTGTTTAATGGACAGAGAAAAAACACTACTTTGTTTCCTTCACTACTAAAGTCATATTGCACATAAGCTGAGATTTGGTTCTGTAAGTGATAAATGAACCATGAATATTTTATATCATATGAAAAAGATGTCTGACATTAATATGGAAACTATACGCAACATGTCTCATCTCGTCTTATCAGCAAACAAAATCATTTAGGCACTGCATGGAAAAGTTCAGTTTACCAGCAGAATTAAAGGGATAGAAAGGTCAAAATGTAAATGTTGCATGGGTGCATTTCAATTTGAAAAAATAAGCATCTTTGCAATATACTTCAATTAGCAATAATGGTAATAGTTATAGAGTTTTTCAGCAGCATACGCACGTATGCTGTGAGGGCCCATGCGCCATGCTTGCTCAGAGAGCTGGTGGTGATAAGTAATTGTATCTGAGAAAACAAAAGGGACATGAAACCCAAAGCATTTATTTTACAATTCAGATAGACAATACAATTTAAACAACTTTTCCATTTTTTTCTGTTATCTAATTTAATTAGTTCTTTTAGTATTCTTTGTTAAAAAAGCATACCGAGGTAGGAGCTAGGATCTAGCTGCCGATTGGTGGCTGCACATATATGCCTCTTGTCATTGGCTTACCAATGTTTTCAGCTAGCTCCGAGTAGTGCAATGCTGCTCCTTCAATAAAGAATACCAAGAGAATGAAGCAAAATTGATAAAAGAAGTAAATTGGAAAATAATTGAAAATTGCAAGTCCCTGCTGACTGTCTGAAAAGGTGCGGTGACTGAATACTGGTGCACAGGCCCTCACAGCAGACTGAATACTGGTGCACAGGCCCTCACAGCAGACTGAATACTGGTACACAGGCCCTCACAGCATATGTGCGTATGTTACTGAACAACACTTGTAACTTTTACTAGAAGTATATTGCAAAATGCTTTTATTTCTAATTGAAACACACCTGTGCACATTTCAATTTCACCTGTCCCTTTAACCCCTTCGTGACCAGACCACTTTTCCATTTCTTTGGACTTTTTGGGACCAGGGTTATTTTTACATTTCTGCTGTGTTTGTGTTTAGCTGTAATTTTCCTCTTACTCATGTACTGTACCCACGCATGTTATATACAGTTTCTCTCGCCATTAAATGGACTTTCTAAAGATACCATTATTTTCATCATATCTTATTATAAAAAAAAAAAGGAAAAAAAAAAAAAACACTTTTTCTAACTTAGACCCCCAAAACCTTACACATCTACAACCACCAAAAAACACCCATGCCAAATAGTTTCTAAATTTTGTCCTGAGTTTATAAATACCCAATGTTTGCATGTTCTTTGCAAGTTATAGGGCAATAAGTACAAGTAGCACTTTGCAATTTTCAAACCATTTTTTTTTCTTCAAAATTAGCGATAGTTATATTGAAACACTGATATCTGTCAGGAATTCCTGAATATCCCTTGACATGTATATATATTTTATTTTTTTTAGTAGACAACCCAAAGTATTAATCTAGGCCCATTTTGGATTATTTCATGACACCATTTCACTGCCAAATGCAATCAAATTAAAAAAAAAAATAGTTCACTTTTTTTACTTACTTTTTCACAAACTCTAGGTTTGTCACTGAAATTATTTACAAATAACTTGTGCAATTATGGCACAAATGGTTATAAATGCTTCTCTGGGATCCCCTTTGTTCAGAAATAGCAGACATAAGGCTTTGGCATTACTTTTTGGTAATTAGAAGGCTGCTAAATGCCACTGCGCACCACACGTGTTTTATGCCCAGTAGTGAAGGGGTTAATTAGGTAGCTTGAAGGGTTCATTTTAGCGTTTAGTGTAGAGATCAGCCTCTCACCCGACACATCCCACTCCTTGATCCCCCTCAAACAGCTCTCTTCCCCCTCCCATATCTCACTATTGTCACCCCCATCTTTAGTACTGGCAGAAAGTCTGCCAGTAAAAAAAAATATATATATATATATATATATATATATATATATATATATATATATATATATATATATATATATATATATCATATATTTCTGCAGTGTAGGATCCCCCCTTACCACCCAACCTCCCTGAGCCCCCACAAACAGCTCTCTAACCCTCTCACTATTTGCTGCCAGTTTGCCAGTAATGTGCCCATTTTTATATATTTATAGTTTTTCAGTAGTGTAGCTGCCCCCCTCAATACACTACCCCCTCCCAGATCCCTGCACGCACCGGCGAGTGATTTCACACTGCTGGCCGGAAGTTTGACAGCGATGGGCCACCCACCCGTCTCCCTGCAATGGTTCCCACCCACCAACAATCTGCACCATCGCTGGCCGATGCAGAGAGAGCCACAAAGTGTCTCTCTCTGCATCGGTGTGCAAAAAAAAGGTATTGCAGTGATACCTCAATATCGAGGCATCACAGCAATACCTTGAAAGCGTCTGGAAGGGATCAGGATCGCTTCCACCGCTTGAAACCCCAGAGGACGTGTCAGGCACGTCCTTAAAGTGAAGGTCAATTTTCATCAATGAGTGCCCGGTTTTTAAAAACACTTTTAAAAACAGGGGCACTTTCATTGATGAAAATTTACATTGCACTGGATTTGAAGAAATACTTACCTTTTACTCCTGCAAAACCGTATCGCCGATCTCAGCCTCAGTTCCTCTGTACTGACGTCAGAAATGACAAAAACCGGCATCCTCCAATCTTGGCTTGCAACCCAGAGCGTCCATCTTGTGATGCCTGGCTGTGATTGGAGGAAGCCAGTTTCGTCATTACTGTGGTCTAAAGCAGGAAGAAGGAGGGGGATCGTCGATCCGGCTTTGCAGAAGTAAAAGGTAAGTATTTCATCAAATCCAGTGCAATGTTCATTTTCATCAATGAAAGTGCCCCTGTTTTTAAAAGTATTTTTAAAAACCGGACACTCATTCATGAAAATTGACCTTCACTTTAAGGGTATTTTTTTGTAAGACGTGCCTGACATGTCCTTGGTCGTTAAGGGGTTAATAATCTATTTTTTTTAAATAAAAAAAAAAATCCTCTAAAAGGGACATGAACGTCAAAATTAAGTTATTTTTTTCATAGAATCTTTTGTTGAAAAGCATACCTAGGTAGGTTCAGGAGCAGCAATGCACTACTGGGAGCTAGCAGTTAATTGGTTAGCTGGCTGAACATATATGCTTCTCATCATTGGCTCTCCTGATGTGCTCAGCTTTTGCCCAGTACTGCATTGCTGCTCCTTCAACAAAGGATACCAAGAAAATGATGAAAATTTGATAGTAGAATTAAATTGGAAAGTTGTTTAAAATCATATGCTCTATCTGAATAATAGAACCATTGGGGGTTTGTGTCCGTTTACAAGCTTGATTTTCTTTTAAGTTGTTCAGAACAAGCTAAACATTCTACTCCACATTTTAAAAAGTTATCTAACTTGTTATCTCTTTTTCAAATACAAGAAGCATCAATTAAAAAAAATGTCACTTTTACAGACGTGCTACACAGACAGCAGGATCCTGGACTCCCCAAGTGTTGTACGACAGGTGAGACCAAAAGATCTGAATCTACAAGAGGATAGGTCACTTGTGACCAGTGATCAAGATTTATTTGTTTTGTGAACTCCCATTCAGTCAGAATTGATAGCACAACATCATTTTAAAGAAAAGTAAATATAAATGTGGTATAAAATGGTTGCTTACACTTACACTCCCTATGGACCACACTACATACCATAAAAACAAGAGAGGTCACAGTTAAACCATCCTCACTCTACACTGTCTATAAAGGGAAATGAAACCCATTTTTTTATGAAAATGAAACTGAAAATTAAAGTAACACGTAAGTCAAAATTAAACTTTCATGGATCAGATACAGTTTTCAATTTTTAAGAGAGCAATACATTTTTTATTAGCAAATGCATTTTGTTCTCTTTCGATCCTTTGTTAGAAAATAGTAGGCTAAAGAGAGTGCACGTCTGGAGCACTTTATGGTAAAGTTGTTATACACATTTGAGCACTAGATAGCAGCATTATATGAACAATGTATAATGTAAAAAAAAACACAACTTGCAAACCTGCTGCAATATAGTGCATGTTACCGAGCCTACCTAAGTATGTTCTTGAACAAAGGATACAAAGAACACAGTAAATTTGATATTAAAAGTAAATTGTTGAGTTTCATGTCCCTTTAACTCTACTAACACTGATGACCACACCACAAAGCAAAACCCTTAAAGAGTCAAACATCAGAAAGAGCATTTTGCGGGTGCCATATGGCCCTGGCTTAGATACAAGGTAATTACAGAGGTAAAAAGTGTATTTATATAAAACTGTGTTGGTTGTGCAAAACTAGGGAATGGGTAATAAAAGGGATTATCTATCTTTTTAAACAATACAAATTCTGGTGTAGACTGTCCCTTTAATGTACAAATTACCGCCAAAAAGAGATATATATTAAATGAATTGGTATGCCAGCTCACCTAGTCTATTTGATAGTTTATCCCTGGTTAACTAGAATATTGGTAACCAGGGGTGCCCGGGGACATAATATAAAATGTGTTCAAAAATCTTTGAAAATATATATATATATATATATATATATATATATATATATATATATATATATATATATATATATATATTTTATTAGGAGAAAGAAAAACGAGGAACTGCAAACTCTATTCCAAAGTGGTTAGTTTAATGAGCAGACAAGTAAAAGACACAGTCACAGTGTGCAGGGCTGGATCTGACGCGTTTCCCGCATGCTCACATGCGCTTCATCATATATATTCATTATCACATTATACAAAAAAACTGAAGTTTTCTAACTGTATTTGTTCAATAGCATCCTCTGATTTAGCTAGGACCAATTATATATATATATATAATTATTATTTTTTGATCATTGTAAGGTCTTTCTGCTGCTATGCCTAAAATTATGCAAAGGGGTAACTCGTTTGGGGGGAGAACCACCCAAATTCTCAAAAATGACCCCCAAAATGATATATATTTTTAAACTAGACAACCCACGGTATTGATCTAGGACTACTTTGTATTTCATGCCACCATTTGACCATCAAATGCCCTCATAATAAAAATAGTTAACTTTTTACAAACTTTTGAGCTTCAAACTAAAATTATTCACACACAACTACTGCAGTCATAAGACAAATGGTTGTGAAAGTTTCTCTAGGATCCCCTTTGCTCAAAAATTGCAGAGATGCATGGCTTTGCCATTGATTTTTACGCAATTAGAAGGCCGCTAACTGCAGCTGCGCACCAAACCCAGTGAAATTCCCAGTGGTAATGGGGTTAATTAGGTAGCTGTTAAGGGTAACACGTATTGTAATGCAGCGATTGCCCTCCCACCTGAAACCTACCACATCCCTGATCCCTCCAAAACAGCTCTGTTCCCTGCCCCTCCCACTGGTCACCATCATCTTTCAACATCTTAGCATGCAAGTTTTTATTTATTTATTTTCTGTAGTGTAGGGATCCCCAGAGACAGCTCTCTTCCTCGCCCTTACTGCAATGCCATATTTGCTACTGTCAATATGCCAATGTGTAGTCTGGGGGGTTCAGTATTTTTTCCCCCCTTTAATGTAGGGAATCCCCCCTCAACCTCCCCACCTGCCTTTCAAGCAATCTCACTGTAGGGACCCACCATCCCCGTCTTCTTTTCCATAGTACCGTAGTTTGGTATCCATCCAAACATTTCTGTATCATAGGGAAACCTCACCCCTCATCCGATGGATCGCCCACCTGCCTCCTTCCCAAACCTACCATGGCACCACCGCGCCTGATACAGTGAAACTGTCTATATTGGTGATCTCCATTCATATAGCAAGGGAGCACAATCAGCACTCCCTTACTATATGAAGACAAAATACTTCTGCCCCCAGCTCCAGTCTCACTTATCTAAGCTGATAGCAGGAACCAAAGCATGTGCTAAAGTGTTGGAAGTAGATACTACATAAACACAGTACTCTGGGCAAAGTACCGTGTGATGCAGTGCCTACATCCATTTGACTTAAGATTACCCCAAACCTGAATGCCCGATATCTTGGGGTCACACTTGACTCAGATCTCTTTTTTCACTCCCCACATCCAGTCTTTGGCCCATTCTTGCCGCCTCCACCTTACAAACATCTCCAAAATTTGCCACTTCTTCACACAAGACACAACTAAGGCTTTAAACCACCCTCTCATCATTTCCCGCCTTGACTATTGCAACTCCATCCTCTCTGGTCTCCCTAGCTGCCGTATATCTCCCTTACACGTCGCTCCTCATCTGCTGCACCTCTCTGCTAGTCCCTTCACTGGATTCCTCTAACCTCCAGAATAAAAAACATAAAATCCTAAATTTTAAAACTCTCAAAAAAACTGCTCCACCCTACATCTCCGATCTAGTCTCCAGATACTCTCCCTCCCATCCCCTTCGCTCTGCTTATGACCTCCTCCTCTCTGGTTATCTCCATAGATTCCCATCTATAAGACTTCTCCAGACTGGCCTCTATTTTGTGGAACTCTCTGCCTTGCTCCGTACGACTCTCTCCCCTAGGTTTCAAACTTTCAAGTGCGCCTTAAAGAGTCTACTGTTCAGGGATGCATATAATATACACTAACATTTACCTATCTTAGTCCATCTTCTCATTTAGTTATCCCCTTGAACCCCCTTAGCATGTTAGCTTACGAGCCTAGCTGCTTTGTAGAGCACCTTCATGAGAAATGATTTACGACATGAAACTCTTGGCAGGACCCTCTATACCTTTGTCTCCCATAACGGTCACCTCGCATTGTAGACCCATGTCTTTAGCGCTGCAGACCCTGTTGGCGCTCTACAAATAACTGATAATAAAGGTGGTAAAGTAGAGCTGACTGAGCATATTACATTATATTTTAACATACATTTACTATGGAAACTGTTGGGACTACTTTTTGGTAAAACACTGACTATAGCTTCTTCTTGGACAATATATTTTACAATTATCATACATATAGTTATTGTTTAGGTGACATATTCACATATTGTGAAATGACTTTGTTTTACTTTGAGCAGAAGGCGTGTTTGAATGAGGATGTATGTAGTATGTACACTAAAAAACAATCACTAAAGCAGTCACAAATTTTACTGTAAGCATTTTTTTGATAACTGGAAATTGTTGGAATATTAATTCTTGAGGCGGAAGTGCGCCCTCTAGAGCATACTCAAGTATTGTGGTATTACCTTACAATGTATGTATGAGGATATGCAGGGTCTAGTATGTACATATGCCCTCTGCACATATAAACACGTCATGCACCTATTAGAGGGAAATGCATTTAGTGTCCCTTACCAGGTATGACTTTTACTGGAAGTATTTTTGCTACTAAGTGTGAACTGCAACAAATGTTTCTTTCCAAAACAGAAAATCATTGATGTGCACTACAGTTATTTCTGTCCCTGTTTCCCCTGTGCATATTCCAATGGTCCCACAGTCATGTGAGCATACTGCAGTACTTACTAAAAAGTTAATACGTGGGACCTGCAGACTTTGGGTTCACAGTGATTGTGACACCTGAAGGTGATTAGTGACATTTCCCTCAGTGAGTGCCATTATCTGTCACACATATATTGTCCTCACTGTAATGCTCCCCAGTCCCACACAGCAGACACTACGCCCTGTCAAGGTTACTGTCGCACACGCGTGGGGGCATATTCGGGAGACACGGATGTGACATTTCTGCACTCACCCTGATGCCCTTCACCACCGTGATATTATCGTTCTCATCTGCCTCGAAGGAGACTCTCCGCGTGCTGGGGCTACCACCCATGTCTGTCTATCTGCCTGCCCGGTCCGCTGTCACTAACAGGGTCACAAAACCAAACCGCTGCAAGGAGACACTCGCCGGCCCTCACCCACCACCAACAAACTTCCTGATTGACTGGGACCTTAAAGACCACGCCCATCACATATTATATCCGCTGTTTATTGGCTACTGGTTACTATGGAGGCGCCGAGGCGGAAAGTTTAGTTCAGATTATGCTAAAACTTATGCTAGGTTTATTGTCACTTGTCAGTAAACCACGTGTTGTGATATTTTCATAGAAACAAGTGACCCAGTCCCACCATGAAACGCCATGTGGAACTGCTGTTTGTTGTGACACCAACCTGTCCCCTAAACCCACTCGTTCTGATGTCATTGTCACCAACACGGCCACCACGTGTCAATCACCATCTATTTATGTGACACATTCCTGCCATTGTCACCTAAAAGCACGTCTTAAACCTGTCAGCGATTACTGAATGTACATGATGCTTACGGACCTGCTAAAAATCCATATTATGTCCTAAGGTCCTAAGTACTATTCAATGAGATAATGAGATGGCAGGTTATGCAGCAGAGCTGTCCAGGACTAATGCCCTGGGGCCACACTGTGTCTCTAGCATCGTTATCAGAACCCTATTAACATGTCCTACACTGTTCTCTGAAACTGGTTCATTCCCATTTTCTAAGTGTGAACCAATTGTATGTTTATAGGTCTGTGTGGGGATTTTTGTAATGTATGTGTATATTATATGTATAATATAATATATATATATATATATATATATATATATATATATATATATATATATATATATATATATATATTAAAATTATGGGGGGAGATAAATAACTGAAATTAAAATCCTCCATGTCTCAAAATTAAATCAATTTAAATATTTGCATAGAAACTTAGCACATCTAGGCACGAATCCCCGCTCGCTTTTCCCCCCAGAAATAACTCATATACAATGTTACCAATGTACAAGAGAATTCTGGGTAAGCTATGCAAATTAGATATGCAAATTCTCAGTTTTTTGTGAATTTGCATATCTAATTTGCATAGCTTACCCAGAATTCTCTTGTGCATTGGTAACATTGTATATGAGTTATTTCTGGGGGAAAAGCGAGCGGGGATTCGTGCCTAGATGTGGTAATTTTCTATGCAAATATTTACATTGATTTATTTATATATATATATTTGTAGAAAAAGGCACTCACTGGTTCAGTTAAAACTTAGCTTTTAATAAATATTTAACTTAAAAATGCATAACGTTTCGGAGGCATTCCACCTCCTTTTTCAAATGCATGATACAAACATTTTTGGAAAATACAAAAAAGCAGTATAAACAGTACATTACCCCTCCACCTAAAATAACCAAATGGCTTCTGATAACCCCGAGCTGCGACCGCGGCCCCGTGTGCTGCAAATCCGGAAATCATGTGTTTAAACTGAACCAGTGAGTGCCTTTTTCTACAAATACATATTGGATTACTTTTTGAAGTGCACCCTGGAAGCTGCTATATTTGTATATGGAGTGCCTTTCTGAATGACATTAACATATATATATATATATATATATATATATATATATATATACAGTGTATATATATTTACCAGAAGTCCCAGTTTGACTGGGATTGACCCTGTTTGGAGGCGCTGTCCCAGTGTCCCACTCGATTGTTCATTCTGTCTCAGTTTGCCAGGTGTCTGGTATTTGACCGGACAGTCCAGTATTTCTGGTTGCTGTCTTTTTTTAAAAAACAGACATTTTGGGGTCTATACTGTCCATGTGCTTTACTGACTGCCTGACGAACTTTGTTTACAGTCAGTGGCACTGTGAAACTAAGTAATGCAGCGCTGAATAGCACAGAAGTGAGTGACATCAGTCACAGATGTGCAGCCAGTCTGAGGGTAGGCAGCATGTGAGGTACAAAGCACTATGGGACATGCAGTTGCCATGGTAGCAAGACCCTAACAATCCACCTCGGGTGACACTTTAACCCCAGCAGTGACTAGGGCAGGGCATTCTCCTGGCACACCTGGCTTTGCGGTCACATATTGAGCATCAGGCTGCAAGCCAAGGGCTACTGATGGTCACTAAGAAAGCATTGCTATAGCAGCAGCCACATTCGCTCTGTAGCAGACACTGTGTAAATAGCTATATATGTAACGTTATTTATCCTGTGTGTACAGTGCACAAGTGTGTTATGTTTACAATAAAGCTACGTTAACATTAGAAAACATTTCCATTGTATGCTTAGTTGTTTCCATAGCAACAGGGACAGAGCACCGCCATCTTGTTATATGACCTTTGCCTTAACAGATCACTTCCGGGTTGTGTTTACACGTGTGGGGAGTCTGTGTGCTAGGTAAGTGCCCGTTGTAAGTTACACATTAACTCTGTAATATGTGCATATGGTGCTGCTCTGTAATGGGGACATTTCCAGCCTGGCATATTATATGGTACAATGCTGTGTAATAATGAACTTGTGCAGATAGAACACATTCTGGGGAACTACTTAGCAAAAACTGCCATTTGTAATAGGCAGTGATCACAAAGTTTAATTTACTCTCTGGAAAATTAGTTCCAGTCAGCAATCGCCACGCCCCCTCGACCACACCCCCGACCACACCCCCACTGGCACTGCACCAGGTGGTCCCAGTTTCACCTCTAAAAATTATGGCACGCCTATTATATATATATATATATATATATATATATATATATATATATATAAAACAATGAATATGAAATATATATATATATATATGAAAACAATGAATTGGATTTGAAGTGAGAGTGCTCTTCATTCATTTGTATATATATATATATATATATATATATATATATATATATATATTTCAGTCCCCCAGAGTTTTTAAAGTGGTGGTTCACCAAAATGAAATGTTTAAAGCTATCTAAAATACTTTTGTATGTCCGTTTATAATGAATAAAAATAATTATTGCATTCAAATAATTATTATAATATAGAATGTATTATTTCTATCTTACACCAAGCATTTTTGTCAGATGTCCCTGAGGCACTTCACTGAATTTATACTTAGAAAATAATTAATAACATTTGCAAAATGATCTATAATTTTTGGCAACAATGTAAGTATTTATTTGGGTTTCTTACTTGTGAAAAATAATTTTAAAAATAAATGCAGGATATTTTATAAAAACCAGGCTATAAAGTTATGTCCCTGGGCCACCATCAGGAGGTGAAAGGGGTGACTCATGTCAGGGGCCCAGTGGGCCAGGGGGCCCCATGAGGCAAGCACAACTATTACTAAAAAAAAAAAAGTGCTATTGAGCGTGGGAAATGTCATTACAAGGAATAAAGCATTAGCATTTTAGAGGATTTCTGAGTGTGCACTAAACCACTATGCACAGTGTGAGACAGACTTGGCACTTCAGTTTGTACAGTGTGTGCCTTAGTCAGACCGCAGATCACTTTCATTTGCAGAGGAGGTAGGACTTAGTAAATGTTTTTTATTTCTTTGTGCAATTTCGGATTGTAACTTCAGTGCAGTAGTTGTATGGTGGGGCCAGGGGTCCACAATGACACAATTTTTTTAGCAATATGCAGCAGTGTATTTATGATTATTTGACAATGCTGTGGAAATTCTATATTTAAAATTATGCATAAATGTTTTCTCCTCAATACACAAATGGTAGATGCCCTTTTGGCAGATATGATTTTATATATATATATATATATATATATATATATATATATATATATATATATATATTACATTCCAGTTTACTGCCCCTTTATGCAAGGACTTTCCAGATATCAGGAGGCATTTTATCTAAGATTTTTACATCTCCATAAAATGTTATACTTTCAGGCTAAGAATGCTCAGTGTTTTAAATGAGACCGGTTAACTTAACACTGTTTAGTTTACACTACAGCTGACTTAATTTTGAAATACATACAAACAAGCCTAAATCCTGCATTTAATCAGATCTAATGGTATGAGACCACAGCTTATAGTTCCACAAAGATCATATAGAGTACAGCATTTTCAAAATCCATAAGTACCGCTGACAGATGGAAACATTTGTAAACCAGATTTGAAGTGGTGCTCTTGGTTGGGGAAAATGGGGTAAACAAACCCCAAAACATATGTCAATATTTCAAAAGTACTTTTCTTCATCTACCCATTCTGACAGATCAATAATGTACAATTTTGAATTCCCAGAAGTGTTTTTGTTTGCACATTTACAAATATGATTCTTTAAAAAGTGATCTCTTAATTTCTTCTATTTTTTTATCATGCATGTCACACACTGTTGATTTAGGGGATGGCAATGTGCAGACATTTTACCTCCTGTGAGTGTTCCTGTGAGTGTCTGTGTTTATGTCTTTGTGCTTTTTTTGGTGTTTCTATGAGTGTGTATATAGTTTTTTCTGTGGGTCTCTCTATGAGGGTTTGTGTGTGTGTGCATTTTCTGTGGATGTCTCTGTGAGGGTGTGTGTATGTCTTTGTGCATTTTCTGTGAGTGTCTCTTTTTTTTTTTTGGTATGTGAATTGGGTCTCTGCATTCAAACCCTGCCAATTTCCCTGTTTTATGTAATCTGTACTGCAAGTCTCTCTTTTGGTATGTGAATTGGGTCCCTGCATTCAAATCCTGCCAATTTGGCTGTTTTTGTGTCATATGTACTGTAAGTCTCTCTTTTGGTATGTGAATTTGGTCCCTGCATTCAAATCCTGCCAATTTCCCTGTTTTGTGTTATCTGTACTGCAAGTCTCTCTTTTGGTATGTGAATTGGGTCCCTGCATTCAAATCCTGTCAATTTCCCTGTTTTTGTGTCATCTGTACTGTAAGTCTCTCTTTTTGCATTTGTCTGTAGTCTCTGTAATAAGTTATGTATTTACTCTACTGATATCTTGTCTTTATATATGTGATGTTCTGTAATACCCGGTAAGAAACTGCTTATGGTTTATGTGGAAACCGTAGCAACTATGTACAAAGATACTGGTGTGGGATCTCAAATGCAGAATACTAGTTCCTATATCAACAGTAGAGTGAATGTTAGTTTGTATCATAAGATGATATTAGGTTGCCATTACTGAGGAATTGGCATCATGTATCTTATGTGAATTGATCTTAAAGTTGCTGGTAGGATAATGCAGCACAGCTATAGGCAATACTGTTATAATAGAGTAGGAAGAGAAAATATCAGTAACTTAGATATGTCCTGATCTGGTTGTGATCTGATGTCTGTTCTGAGAAACAATGTTATCTGCTTAACAAGTTAAGTGCAGTAATATAGTTGATGACAGTCACTGAGTTCAGAGTGGGCGTGCTTATATTCCGGTAATGTGTTAGCTGAAATTACCTTTAGTTAGAGGTTGACATTGATACACTCATATCTGCTGTTGTGACAGACGATTCTGTAAGCTGTCAGAGCTCTCTTGTGCCATTCTGAACCACGGTTTACTGAGCTGCTCGATCCAATCCCTATTACGTCACAGGGGATGTGGCTCCGCTCCGGTCTCCGTTTGTGTCACGGAGTTGCGGTTTGTTTGCTGAATAGCTGGGGTTTGCGGCCTTGTTAAAGGTTGATGTATTAGAGAAGAGTGATACCGGGATAGGATTAGGTGAGTGCTGTGCAGTTCGCAGAAAGGATGATTAGAACTCTGTAATTGAATCCTGGAAAAGTTAGTAGCAGAACTTCAGTGACAAACGGTCTGATCCAAAACAGGAATCTGGTAACAATTTCCTGATGCGTGAGAAGCCTAGTTCCACTTCACAATATGGGGTCAGTCTATCTGTAGCTTTAAAAGTATAAGGAAGCATTTAGCACTACAACTACTCTGCAGGTTACTGACAAATTACTAAGCACTTGGTTACAGGTGCAGTGGGAACTTATAGTGTGTGTAGGAGGAGACAGCTTAAAGGTACAGTCCTGACATCACCCCCTCCTCAAACAAGTGGTCCCACAACTTGAGGTCTGGGTCGGTCTGGGTATCGCCGATGATATAGCGAGACGAGTCTGGGTGCATGAAGATTAGAGGAAGGATCCCAGGAGTCTTCCTCGTTGGAGAAACCCTTCCATCGAACCAAATATTCGAGCTGTCCCATGTGGAATCTGGAGTCTAGTAGGCTGTGGACTTCATATTCATCAGTAGCTGGGTGTACTGGAGTAGGAGGAAGAACAGGCGCGGTTTCTCTCAATTGTCTTGCTGGTTTTAACAAAGACACATGAAACATGGGATGAACACGCATGGTAGAAGGAAGTTCCAATGTCACAGCGTTAGGGTTAACAACCTTGAGGATAGGGAATGGTCCTAGGTATAGTTTCCCTAATTTTTGTCGAGGGAATTTGTAAACGGAGGTTTTTTGTGGATAACCAGACATAGTCTCCTATAGTGTAAGTTGGTGTTGTACGCCATCTGGTTGTAGTGATGTCTTTGTGATTCTTGAGATTGTTGTATATTGTGATGAATTGTTGAGAAAGTCTCTTTTAAAGAGTTGGTATATTCGTCTACCAATGGTGATGTTGAGACTGATGTAGCTGAAAAGGTAATTGTTGGGTGGTAACCATAATTGGTGTAAAACGGTGTCATCTTTGTGCTGGAGTTAACTGAGTCGTTATAAGCAAACTCTGCTAAGAGTAGTAATTTTGACCAATCAGTTTGGTGTTGGGTAGAGAAACAACGGATGTATTGTTCGAGCCTTTGGTTAACCTGTTCTGTTTGGCCATTTGTCTGAGGGTGGAATGATGTGCTATAGCGGTGGTTAACTTGTAGGAGTTGGTATAATTGCTTCCAGAATTTGGAGGTAAATTGGGTACCACAATCTGATGTTAAAATGGGTGGAACTCCGTGTAATCGTACAATATGCTGTAGAAACAAGTCTGCTGTCTCGAAAGATGTTGGCACTTTTGGGTACGGAATAAAGTGTGCCATCTTACTGAAAAGATCGACAACTACTAGTATAGTGTTATACTTGTCCGATTTAGAAAGATCAAGAATGAAGTCAAGACCAACATGCTGCCAAGGCTTCTGTTGAATTTGGATAGGCATGAGATAGCCGTAAGGTCGGTTGGTCTCGTATTTTGAAGTGGCACACACCGTACAGCTTAGTGTGTAGTCACTAATTGTTTTCTTCATGTGTGGCCACCAGAAGTTCCTGGAAATCTTTTTGTGGGTTCGATGAATCCCCTGATGTCCAGCCGCTGGAGTGTCATGGTAGTTGTTCAATAGACAGGATCATAGAGTAGGGGGTATATATAGTTTCTTGTCACGGTAGTATAACCCGTCTGGGTTTTTTTGTAGGTTAAATTGTGTGATGTCCTTTTCGTCTATGGATAGCTTCTCTAGAGAGGTAGTCAAAGATGAGGTGAGACCTATGAAGCGATCTGCAGGGATGGTAGGTCTGACTTCAGAAGAGGTATCAGGACATAAATCCTTACGGGACAAGGCATCGGCTTTGCCGTTTAGTTTTGACGGTCTGTAAGTGATGGTGAAGTTAAACCTGGTGAAATATAGACTCCAATGAGCCTGGCGAGAGGAGAGGGTCTTGCTGTTTTGTAAGTACTCCAAATTTTTTTGATCCGTAATTATCTGTATCAGTAATTCTGTGCCTTCTAAGAGGTGTCTCCAGTGTTCCAGAGATCTTCTTATTGCCAATAGCTCTTTCTCCCCGATGGGGTAGTTAGTTTCTGTGGGGGACATGGCCTTAGAGAAGTATGCAATAGGATGTATAGGTGTTGAAGAAGTAAGACGTTGTGAGAGAACGGCTCCGATTCCATAATCAGAGGAATTTACTTCGAGGATATAAGGTAAAGTGGGATCTGGATAGTGTAGTATAGGTGCAGTTGTGAACCGGGTTTTGAGGAGAGCAAAGGCATTCTGAGCATCTGCATTCCAAGTGAATGGACAGGAAGTTCCTGTTAGGTGAGTAAGAGGTTTCGCTACTAGGGAGAAGATCCTAATGAACTTTCGATAGTAGTTGGCAAAACCTAAGGAATGTTGTAATTCCTTCTTATTCTTAGGTTGTTGCCATTCCTTTACGGTTTGAACCTTTGTATTCTCCATCTTGATTCCTTCGGGACTTATGTAGTAACCCAGGGAGGAAAGGTGGGTGGTGTGAAACAGGTACTTTTCAGGTTTTGCGTAAAGGTGATATTTCCTAAGTCTTCCTAAGACTGTACGAACGTGGTTAATGTGTTCTTGTAGACTGTTAGAGTATATAAGAATATCATCAAGATATATAACCATGCAGATGTCAAGCAGGTCCCTGAAGATATTATTGACGAAGTGTTGAAACGTGGCTGGGGCATTGCATAGCCCAAACGGCATAACGAGGTACTCATATAGCCCGTACCTGGTCCTAAAGGTGGTGAGCCACTCATCTCCCTCCCGAATCCTGACCAGGTTGTAGGCTCCGTGTAAATCTAACTTGGTGTATATCTTTGCTTGGTATACTCTCTCTATGAGTTTGGGCATGAGGGGCAGCGGGTATCGGTTTTTTATGGTCTTCTTATTTAGCTCATGGATGTCGATAATGGGTCTTAAAGAAAGGTCTTTGTTTCTAAAAAAATATATGCCTGCTCCTGCAGGTGATGTCGATGGTCTAATGAATCCTTTCTTTAAATTGTCTTTAAGATAAGTCTTCAAATGATCCAGTTTGGGTTTACTGAGTGGGTATAGATGTCCAAATGGTATCGGGGCTCCAGGCTGTAGTTCAATTGGACAGTCATACTGTCTGTGTGGGGGTAATGCTTCAGCCTGTTTCTTGCTAAAGACATTGGCATAATCGGAATACTCTGAGGGTAACTCTTGTAAGTGCTCAGTGACATGAAGATTAACTTTTTGATCTGCATAACAGGCTTTCTGACAGTAGGATGAATCTAGTTCTACATGTAGGTCTTTCCAGCGTATCATAGGTTGGTGGAGTTGTAGCCAAGTCAGACCTAAAACTACTGGAAAAAGAGGAGATGGTATAATGTCAAGTGTAAGGTATTCTGTGTGACCGGATGGGGTTTGTACCCTAAGAGGAATCGTTTGGTGTGTAATAGGGCCTGTTTTGATTGCTGTACCATCAATAAGACGAATGTAGACTGGTTTCTGCTTACACACAAATGGTATTTTATTTATTTTTGCAACATCTATATCAATATAACTGCAGTTGGCTCTGGAGTCGATGATTGCGTCAGTGCCACTCTCTGACGGTGCCACTGTAGAGACAAAGGAATATGACAGTAAGTGGGTTTAGGAACAGATGTAGGATGAACTGAATAAAGGAAACACTTACTTTTCTTTGTCTTGTTCAAAAGGGGACAGTCCTTCACAATATGAGCTGGTTTGGCACAGTACATGCATAACTGCAAGTTTCTTCTTCGACTCCTTTCCTGTGCGGACAAGGGTCCTCTGATGATCCCCAGATCCATAGGTTCTGCAGTGGGTTTCTGTGCGGGTGACGGTTGTGGGTATGAATGAGTGGACCTTGAGGGAGATTCAGTATATGAACGTTCCAACTTCCTCTCTCTTAACCTTCTATCAATCTGTATCACTAGTTTCATCAGTGCCTCCAGGCTGTGAGGTATGTCCAACCTTGCCAGCTCATCTTTGATTTGATCTGAGAGTCCCAGACAAAACTGGTTCCTCAGTGCTATAGCGTTCCACTGTGAATCAGTACCATACTGCTTAAATTCTGTGATGTATTCTTCAACGGCCCGGCGGCCCTGTTTGAGGGCTCTCATCTTCGCCTCTGCAGTGAGCTGAATATCACTATCTTGGTATAATTCATCCATAGTGGAGTAGAAGGTTTGTAACGAGGAGAGAATGGGATCGCTATTTTCGTAACACGTGTCTGCCCAGACACGGGGTTTACCCCTTAAGAAGGATATGATAGTGAGAAGGTTTAAATATAATGAAACGGTGTAATCTCACTAATAAAAGGCCGCTTCAAATGTAATATATAGACATATCAATTAGTGTAAGTACACTATCTTTCTAAACCAGTTTGCTAAGCTGGTAATATATACAGGGAAGGGGGGTGCTGACTGTCTGTTGTGTATAGGAATAAACAAGAGAAAAGTTGACAGTACCCAGCACTCACATAGTACCATAGGACAGCCGTGATATCTGAAACCGGGTCAGTGTCAGAGACTGGTAGTGATATAAAACGTAACTTTTACTATTCCCAAGTAAAATTGGCAAAGTGTACCAAAGGGTGTACTCCATAGAATAATTGTTAGAACAAACATTTAAAACTTAGAATAAAAAAAAAGGAAAGATATGGACTGCTTGTGTGAGACACAGGAACTAAATTAACACCGGGATAATTATTAGACATACAGTCCATCTCCAAACTCACACAAATGCACGGATTGCACTGAAACTATCTAAAAAAGGGGATTGACTCCAACAACGTTACCTATACTGTGCAATACTAGCATTGAGAGCAAGATCAGAGCTGAATGACTATGTGGCTCAAATATTGAGGCAAGTGCCTAAATTAATCAAATAAACATTCCCAGGGAAATATACAATTAGTGGTCTCACACGCACAGACAACGCCTACGATAGTGAGAACTCTTATCCTGTCTGAGTGATACGTTTTAGGTTTTAATGTGAAGAGCAGATTACAAGCGTTTTTGAACTGCCTGTAGGATTTCCAATTGCCTGAGAATGTCTCAGGTAATGAGACTTGAGGTTCTAGGGTTGAGTCCTTATGGGCAGTGGTATCCACCTTCTGTGAGAGGTTAAAAACGAATTGGGGTAATTCTGCTGGATCCATTGGGGCTTAGCAATATGTAATACCTGGTAAGAAACTGCTTATGGTTTATGTGGAAACCGTAGCAACTATGTACAAAGATACTGGTGTGGGATCTCAAATGCAGAATACTAGTTCCTATATCAACAGTAGAGAGAATGTTAGTTTGTATCATAAGATGATATTAGGTTGCCATTACTGAGGAATTGGCATCATGTATCTTATGTGAATTGATCTTAAAGTTGCTGGTAGGATAATGCAGCACAGCTATAGGCAATACTGTTATAATAGAGTAGGAAGAGAGAATATCAGTAACTTAGATATGTCCTGATCTGGTTGTGATCTGATGTCTGTTCTGAGAAACAATGTTATCTGCTTAACAAGTTAAGTGCAGTAATATAGTTGATGACAGTCACTGAGTTTAGAGTGGGTGTGCTTATATTCCGGTAATGTGTTAGTTGAAATTACCTTTAGTTAGAGGTTGACATCGATACACTCATATCTGCTGTTGTGACAGACGATTCTGTAAGCTGTCAGAGCTCTCCTGTGCCGTTCTGAACCACGGTTTACTGAGCTGCTCGATCCAACCCCTGTTACATCACAGGGGATGTGGCTCCGCTCCGGTCTCCGTTTGTGTCACGGAGTTGCAGTTTGTTTGCTGAATAGCTGGGGTTTGCGGCCTTGTTAAAGGTTGATGTATTAGAGAAGAGTGATACTGGGATAGGATTAGGTGAGTGCTGTGCAGTTCGCAGAAAGGATGATTAGAACTCTGTAATTGAATCCTGGAAACGGTCTGATCCGAAACAGGAATCCGATAACAATTTCCTGATGCGTGAGAAGCCTAGTTCCACTTCACAATATGGGGTCAGTCTATCCGTAGCTTTAAAAGTATAAGGAAGCAGTTAGCACTACAACTACTCTGCAGGTTACTGACAAATTGCTAAGCACCTGGTTACAGGTGCAGTGGGAACTTATAGTGTGTTTAGGAGGAGACAGCTTAAAGGTACAGTCCTGATATGTTCAAACCTTGCAAATACTTGTTATAATTCCTAAATTTATAATTTCACTAATGGTATAACCCCAGCCATCCCCAAATTCTATTGGCCTTTGACTGTCTTTGATCAGGTCATTACCTAATTTATTGCATTCAACTGAATATATATTTAGCACTGCTATGGGGAAAGCAATGCAGGGGTAGCAATGCAGGCTTAGGTAGCAGTATTGTAAGATCATCTGTTCACATCTTTTAAGTGAACATTTATAAGTGAGGCACAACAAATTATACAAGAATTGAACAAGGGATAAGGCAAGTTGTTTTAATACTGAGTTTTATACACTGTTTGACTATTTTGTAAAACATGCACAATATCTTAATATTTCATTTTGCCACCTTTTGTCTGTTTAACAAACTACTTTACCCAATTACTCCTTACCCCTCACCACCTGCACTGCTCATTAGCACATCTCTCTTAACCTCACCTTACTTTTGTATTAATGAGCTTCACACATCAGTGACGTGCAGTAATAGGAGGCAGGGGAGGCAGTGCCTCCCCTGTCCAATCAGAAAAAATAATTTTTTATTATGATAAATAAAAATAAAAAAAGTTGTGTTTTTTGTTTTATTTTCTTTGTGTTTCAATTTGGTTTTTAATTTTTTTTACCACGCCCCCTCTGTACAACCGCCTCCGAGTATGGTGCTACTGGCACATGATAAGACAGCACAGACACGCACAGTGACAGGGATAATTTACAGTCAAGACAAGAGAAAACTGAGAAGGTAAGGGAGGCAGGGGGGCTATCATGTCAGTACACATTTTTTTATATAATGCAGAAATAAGTAGTCACAGGGGAACTGTTTACAGAAATACATTTTTACAAGATTCTATAATGTTATTTAGGTAGTACCACCAAAACATAAACATTTCACTTAATTGATATACTTTTCATGTCATTATAAATAAGGGGCCAAATAACAAAACAAAAAAAAGAAAAGTATTTTCACTGCATTGCTGCTCTTTTAGCCTGGTTGTAAATAAAGTCCATGCAGCACCCATCCATATGTTAAGGTCAATTGGGCAGAGATAACCTCTGTAAAAAAACAACAACTCTGTAATGTCCACTTTACACTTCAAGCTCAATTACTAATACATTTGAACAAATGTGTGCAAAATAAAATCTATAGAATTTAAGGAGATTATGGTAACTTTTATTTTTTTGGTATCAAATATAACATTTTATTAGGGCCATGCATCATTATAAATTGTCTGAATGTGTAATGCTTTAATATATATATTTATGTGTTTGTGTGTATGTATATATATATATATATATATATATATATATATATATATATACATACACACACATGCAGCAGCTGCCAGCTATAGTGTATAATCTGCCTCTTTCTTGGCTGTTGATGTTGCTCTGTGGTCCTGTCCCACAAGATAACTTTGTAATATTGCTTGTTTATCATTTCTTTTATATTTTTGTAAATGCTAGTCAAGGAACTGAATTGGCCTGAATAACAAAATAAAATTAAAAATCTCTTTTTAATCAGATGTTAAAGAGTCTTAATTCAACTTTTGTCCCCCCCAAAGTGAGAAAATATCCCCCGCTAGTATCATGCCAGTATGTCTTTTTTATTATTTAAAAAGTACAATAAATACATAAAGGATTTTCACCAAACACTGAAGTTTAGATGGTTGCTGTGTTTACCAATTAAAGGGACAGTCTACTCCTGAATTTTTCTTGTTTAAAAAAAATAATCACTTTTATTACCCATTCCCCAGTTTTGCATAACCAAAACAGTTATATTAATTACTTTTTACCTCTGTTATTGCCTTGTATCTAAGCCTCTGCAAACTACCCTCTTATTTCAGTTCTTTTGACAGAATTGCATTTTAGCCAATCAGTGCTCACTTCTAGGTAACTCCACAGGAGTGAGCACAATATTATCTATATGACACACATAAACTATCACTATCTAGTTGTGAAAATCTGTCTGAATGCAATGAGATAAGAGGGAGCCTTCAAGGGCTTAGAAATCAGCATATAAGCCTACCTAGGTTGAGCTTTTAACAAAGAATATTATTATTATTATTATTATTATTATTATTATTATCATCAGGTATTTGTAGAGAGCCAACAGAGTCCGCCAACAAAGCAAATTTGATTAGAAAAGTACATTTGAAAGTTGTTTAAAATTGCATACCCTGGGGGCTAGTTATCAAGCCGTCTACTTTTCTGGCTTCGCCGGCCCAATACGTCCGCCTAAGCTCGCCTACCTTCGCCGCCGCGGACCTTGAATACGTTCGCCTAAGTTATCAAATAAAGCTGTCAAAAAGCCGCGGGGCGATGAGCAGCGGACTGTGACAGTTATCACTCATCCGATCTCGCTGCCCTTCGGCTTTTTCCCAGCTTTATTGCTAGCCTGTCACTAAGCACTCACACTAAACTGCACTTTTCTGCCCCCTATACCGGCGCCCCCGGAGCCCCCCGCAACTAAATAAAGTTACTAACCCCTAAACCGCCGCTCCTAGACCCCGCCGCAACTCTTATAAATGTATTAACCCCTAAACCGCCGCTCCTAGACCCCGCCGCAACTCTTATAAATGTATTAACCCCTAAACCGCCGCTCCCGGACACCGCTGCCACCTACATTATACCCAGTAACCCCTATCCTGCCCCCCCTATACCGCCGCCCTCTATAATAAAGTTATTAACCCCTATCCTGCTGATCCCGCACCTCTCCGCAACTAAATAAATAGTTTAACCCCTAAACCGCCGCTCCATGAACCCGCCGCAACCTATAATAAATTTATTAACCCCTATCCTGCCCCCCACTACGCCGCCGCCACTGTAATAAAATGATTAACCCCTAAACCTAAGTCTAACCCTAACCATAACGCCCCCCTAACTTAAATATTAATTAAATAAATCTAAATAAATTAACTCTTATTAACTAAATGAATCCTATTTAAAACTAAATACTTACCTTTAAAATAAACCCTAATATAGCTACAATATAAATAATAATTATATTCTAGCTATCTTAGGATTTATTTTTATTTTACAGGTACCTTTCAATTTATTTTAACCATGTACAATAACTATTAAATAGTTATTAACTATTTAATAGCTTACCTAGCTAAAATAAAGAGAAATGTACCTGTGAAATAAATCCTAACCTAAGTTACAATTACACCTAACACTACACTATACTTTAATAAATTATTCCTATTTAAAAATAAATACTTACCTTTAAAATAAACCCTAAGATAGCTACAATATAATTAATAATTATATTATAGCTATCTTAGGATTTATATTTATTTTACAGGTTACTTTGTATTTATTTTAGCTAGTTAGAATAGTTATTAAATAGTTATTAACTATTTAATAACTACCTAGCTAAAAGAAATACAAAATTACCTGTAAAATAAATCCTAACTTAAGTTACAATTAAACCTAATACTACACTATCATTAAATTAACTAAATAAACTACCTACAAAGAACTACAATGAAATACAATTACATAAACTAACTAAAGTACAAAAAATAAAAAAAGCTAAGTTACAAAAAATAAAAAATTAAGTTACAAACATGTTAAAAATATTACAACAATTTTAAGCTACTTACACCTAATCTAAGCCCCCTAATAAAATAACAAACCCCCCCAAAATAAAAAAAATCCCTACCCTATTCTAAATTACATAAATTTCAAAGCTCTTTTACCTTACCAGCCCTTAAAAGGGCCATTTGTGGGGGCATACCCCAAAAAGTTCAGCTCTTTTGCCTGTAAAATAAAAATACAACCCCCCCCCAACATTAAAACCCACCACCCACATACCCCTAAGCTAACCCAAACCCCCCTTACAAAAACCTAACACTAATCCCCTGAAGATCATCCTACCTTGAGTCGTCTTCACTCAGCCGAGCCACCGATGGAACTGAAGAGGACATCCGGAGCGGAAGAAGTTAATCCTCCAAGCGGCGCTGAAGAAATCTTCCATCCGATGAAGTCATCATCCAGGCGGCGCTGAAGAAGTCTACGATCCGGCCGATGTCATCTTCAAAGAGGCGCTGAAGAGGTCTTCTATCCGGGCGAAGTCATCTTCCAAGCCGGGTCTTGAATCTTCCTTCCGCCGACGCGGAACCACCTTCTTCACCGACGGACTACGACGAATGACGGCTCCTTTAAGGGACGTCATCCAAGATGGCGTCCCCTCAATTCCGATTGGCTGATAGGATTCTATCAGCCAATCGGAATTAAGGTAGGAAAATCTGATTGGCTGATGGAATCAGCCAATCAGATTCAAGTTCAATCCGATTGGCTGATCCAATCAGCCAATCAGATTGAGCTCGCATTCTATTGGCTGATCGGAACAGCCAATAGAATGCGAGCTCAATCTGATTGGCTGATTCCATCAGCCAATCAGATTTTCCTACCTTAATTCCGATTGGCTGATAGAATCCTATCAGCCAATCGGAATTGAGGGGACGCCATCTTGGATGACGTCCCTTAAAGGAGCCGTCATTCGTCGTAGTCCGTCGGTGAAGAAGGTGGTTCCGCGTCGGCGGAAGGAAGATTCAAGATCCGGCTTGGAAGATGACTTCGCCCGGATAGAAGACCTCTTCAGCGCCTCTTTGAAGATGACATCGGCCGGATCGAAGACTTCTTCAGCGCCGCCTGGATGATGACTTCATCGGATGGAAGATTTCTTCAGCGCCGCTTGGAGGATTAACTTCTTCCGCTCCGGATGTCCTCTTCAGTTCCATCGGTGGCTCGGCTGAGTGAAGACGACTCAAGGTAGGATGATCTTCAGGGGATTAGTGTTAGGTTTTTGTAAGGGGGGTTTGGGTTAGATTAGGGGTATGTGGGTGGTGGGTTTTAATGTTGGGGGGGGGTTGTATTTTTATTTTACAGGCAAAAGAGCTGAACTTTTTGGGGCATGCCCCCACAAATGGCCCTTTTAAGGGCTGGTAAGGTAAAAGAGCTTTGAAATTTATGTAATTTAGAATAGGGTAGGGATTTTTTTTATTTTGGGGGGGTTTGTTATTTTATTAGGGGGCTTAGATTAGGTGTAAGTAGCTTAAAATTGTTGTAATATTTTTAACATGTTTGTAACTTAATTTTTTATTTTTTGTAACTTAGCTTTTTTTATTTTTTGTACTTTAGTTAGTTTATGTAATTGTATTTCATTGTAGTTATTTGTAGGTAATTTATTTAATTAATTTAATGATAGTGTAGTATTAGGTTTAATTGTAACTTAGGTTAGGATTTATTTCACAGGTAATTTTATATTTCTTTTAGCTAGGTAGTTATTAAATAGTTAATAACTATTTAATAACTATTCTAACTAGCTAAAATAAATACAAAGTTACCTGTAAAATAAATATAAATCCTAAGATAGCTAGAATATAATTATTAATTATATTGTAGCTATCTTAGGGTTTATTTTACAGGTAAGTATTTATTTTTAAATAGGAATAATTTATTAAAGTATAGTGTAGTGTTAGGTGTAATTGTAACTTAGGTTAGGATTTATTTCACAGGTACATTTCTCTTTATTTTAGCTAGGTAAGCTATTAAATAGTTAATAACTATTTAATAGTTATTGTACATGGTTAAAATAAATTGAAAGGTACCTGTAAAATAAAAATAAATCCTAAGATAGCTAGAATATAATTATTATTTATATTGTAGCTATATTAGGGTTTATTTTAAAGGTAAGTATTTAGTTTTAAATAGGATTCATTTAGTTAATAAGAGTTAATTTATTTAGATTTATTGAATTAATATTTAAGTTAGGGGGCGTTAGGGTTAGGTTTAGGGGTTAATCATTTTATTACAGTGGCGGCGGCGTAGTGGGGGGCAGGATAGGGGTTAATAAATTTATTATAGGTGGCGACGGTGTAGGGGGGGCAGGATAGGGGTTAATACATTTAATATAGGTTGCGGCGGGTTCAGGGAGCGGCGGGTTAGGGGTTAATATGTATAGAGTAGCTTGCGGTGGGCTCCGGGAGCGGCGGTTTAGGGGGTAATAACTTTATTTATTTGCGGCGGTGTAGGGGGGGTCAGATTAGTGGTGTTTAGACTCGGGGTACATGTTAGGGTGTTAGGTGTAGACAGCTCCCATAGAAATCAATGGGATGTCTGTCAGCAGCGAACTTGTACTTTCGCTATGGTCAGACTCCCATTGATTCCTATGGGATCCGCCACCTCCAGGCTGGCGCTTTGAAAACCAGGTACGCTGGGCCGTAAAAGTGCCGAGCGTACCTGCTAGTTTTTTGATAGCTAGCAAAAGTAGTGAGAATGTGCCACACTTGTGTGCGGAACATCTGGAGTGACGTAAGAATCGATCTGTGTCGGACTGAGTCCGGCGGATCGAAGCTGACGTCACAAAATTCTACTTTTGCCGGTCTTGAGCCTTTGATAACTAAGGCGTATCAGCCTCGCCACAAATACGCTGCGGAATACGCAGCGTATTTGAGGTTGACGGCTTGATAACTACCCCCCCCTATCTGAATAATAAAAATGTAATCTTGACTAGACTGTTCCTTTAAGTCGAACTTGCTAATCAGGATGTGTGTCTGTGTTTTTCTCAGTGTCTGTCTAAGTGTCTTTGTGCCTGTGTGTATGTTAGTGTCTATGTTTTTATATTTGTTGTGTGTGTGTGTATGTCCGTATTAATGTACACCTGTGTTTAGCGTCTCTGTTTGTACATCTGTGTGTGTGCTAGTGTGTGTCTGTGTTAGTGTGTTACCGTGTTAGTGTCTTTAATTCTTTAAAGCATGTTATTTTAAGACTCTGCATGACTATGTGTTTAACCCCCTGAAAAGGTGCTAAACACATAGTAGAAGTACCACTCAGGTCTCACACAGCACCACTGGTCCTGAGTGGTAACTGACACTGATACAATCATCATCACTAGTAGCATGATTCAGCTCTGTAACTAGCACTGATAATTATATTAGCAGCAGTCTCCACTCAGAACCACAAAAACAGTCTCACTACTGCAAATTGGCATCTCATCTCATGTCACTCTCCCTCTTCCTCATACTAGCTGCTGGCGATACCCCCCTTATCCTGGTCCCCCACAACTTCCTTGTCCTGCACACCCATGTGTGCCTTTCAATAGACTTCAAAAACAAAACTTTGGTAACCTTAATCTCATTCCTCTTGCATCTAAAGCCACCATCCCCTTCACTTGCGCACTTTGGAACTCTTGCTCTGTTTGCAACAAGCTCACTTCTATCCATGACCTCTTTATCTCCCACTCTCTTAATCCTCTGGCTCTCTCAGAAACCTGGCTCTCTCCTTCCGACACTGCTTCCTCTGCTGCTCTGTCACATGGGGGTCTCCACTTTAGCCACACTCCTAGGTCTGACAATAGACAACGAGGTGGTGTTAGTATTTTACTTTCCTCTCGTTGCACCTTTAAAAAAATACAGCCCTTCTCTTCCCTCAGATTTTCTTCATCCAAAACACACATGATTCGCTTATTCTCTCCCCTCTCTATACGAGTTGCAGTCATATACCCCCCTGGCTCCGCAACTCTATTTCTAGATCACTTTGCCACCTGGCTACCTTACTTCCTTTCCTCAGATACTCCTGCCCTCATTCTCTTTGACTTCAACCTCTCTGATAACCCCACTGCCTTCTCTGCAAACAACTTCTGCAGCTCACTTCCTCCTTCGGCCTGTCACATTGGACTGACTCTCCCACTCACAAAGATGGTCACTCCCTTGATCTAATTTTCAGCTATCTATCACGGTACCTGTAAATGTCATAGGATAATACATATCTAATTAATATGATATGTATCAGTATGCAATCGATAAAATATTAAGGTTGAGCATGCTTAATACCATTTGCTTTGTGGATTCTGTGGGTTGCAGGTCTGAGGTTCAGACATGGGAGACCTTGCTGATTGCATCAGGATTCAAAATGATCTTTTCCTCCCCTCCCCACTCAATATGCAAAATCATAATGCATCCAGGTGAGAACAAAGAAAAGACATTTGGTCTAGGTACGTTCAGGCAGTCATTTCAAAGAAAGACAAATTACTTCAAAAAGATCGTCATCTATATGGTTGTATATTGCAAATCTTAGATCAGACAGTTACTTCAAAGTAAGTATTAGCATGATGGAGCCTCAGAAGTGAATGCCCATATATGGGCTTCCTGCCCAAGATGAGCAATGAACTCACAGACCCCTGTGGAGAATAGACGGTCCGTCTGTGGGAATGATTAAATATACAAACATGCTCAAAGAAATTGTAGCTTTTCCCATCTACTTGTTAAATGATCCCCTGTTGAGCCCCATACACATCCTGCCCAGTTGAGAAGACATCTGAACTCAAGTTACATACAGCACATGAGAAACGAGATCTCAGATAAATAAATTGTGTCTAAATCCCCATAATAATTTAAAATACACAGATCATATTAAAAACATCTATATATATATATATATATATACACATATTGATCTGAAACAATAACATATTAGATAAGTGTATATGGAACTTAATGTATAAGCTGTATGGTAGATGTATAGATATTGTTATAAAATGGTAACATTTTTTTTTATTTTACAGACAGCAAGATATACCATAAATGTTAGCCAATGGATCTGTATATTCAAAAATTGTTGGGAATGTGAAATATGCTATGTTTTTATATGAATATAAGGGAATAATCAAATACAATTTTAAATGGATTTTAAGATAATAATAATATGATCAATAGAAACATACTGTTGTCTCATATTAAAATAATCAGGATGAATAGTATGACATGGTCCAATACACTTGGAACATGTGACTTGTTGATACTAAAAAAATATGGTATATTGAATAAAAATATATATAAACTGTATTTACTGGTAGTAGTGTTAGGAATAGAAACTGCATTTCTGGTTGTTTGCTGCCCCCTAGGGGATTAAAATGGTATGACAGCCATATGAATTATTATTATTCTTTATTTATAAAGTGCCAACAGATTCCACAGCGCTGCCCATTGGGTACAAGGATAACAGTACAGTGGAGAAACAATACGATAAGACACAAAATTTTACAGACAAATACAGGGGGAATTAAGGGCCCTATTCCTGTGGGAACTTACAATCTAGACGGGTAGGAGGATTGGAAACAGGAGGTGGGGACTGCAGAGGTGAGAATGATATTAGTGAGGAGATAGAGGGCAACTGTTAGTTAAGTGAAGTTAGTTTGCTGATAAGTTGGGTGATAAGCTTCCCTGAACAGAAAGGTCTTTAGGGAACGTTTAAAGGAGGAGAGGTTAGGGACAAGTCTGACATCTCGAGGAAGTGCTTTCCAGAGGGTTGGTGCCGCACGAGAGAAGTCCTGTAGTCTAGAATGAGAGGAGGTGATGGTAGAGGATGCAAGATGCAGGTCGTTGTTGGATCTTAGGGGACAGGCAGGAGTATATTTGTTGATGAGTGAGAACAGGTAAGGTGGGGCAGAATTGGTGAGGGCTTTGTAGGTCAGGGTGAGAATTTTAAATTTAACTCTGTTGTGAATGGCGAGCCAGTGAAGGGACTTACAGAGAGGCGCAGCAGAAACAGAGCGTCGAGAGAGGTGGATTAGCCTGGCAGATGCATTTAGGATGGATTGGGGGGGGGGGGGGAGAGAGGCGGGAGAGAGGGAGGCCAGTTAGTAAGTTGTTACTGTAGTCAAGTCAGGAAATTACCAGGGAGTGGATGAGCTGTTTGGTAGTTTCAGCACTCAGAAACGGATGAATTTTGGAGATATTGCGTAGGTGGTTGCGGCAGGATGAAGAGAGCAGTTGGATGTGGGGAATGAAGGACAGATTTAAGTCAAGCGTGACTCCGAGGCAGCGGACTTGGGGTGATGGGGAGATAGTGGTGCCGACAACAGTGATAGAAAAATTAGAGACTGGAGTGGAGCTAGAGGGGGGAATTAGAAGTAGTTCGATCTTGGACATATTTATTTTTAGGTGGTGAGAGGCCATCCAGGAGGAAATGCCAGATAAGCAGTCACTGATGTGAGAGCTGACAGAAGGAGAGAGTGCAGGGGTGGAAAGGTAGATCTGGGTATCATCAGCATAGAGGTGATAGCTGAAGCCATAGCTGTAGATAAGTTTACCCAGTGAAGAAGTGTAAATAGAGAAGAGTAGAGGACCCAGGACAGAGCCTCGAGGTACTCCAACAGACAGGGGCAATAGAGAAGAGGAGTAACCAGCAAAAGAGACGGAGAAGGATCTGTTAGAGAGATGAGTGAACATATGCAAACCCAAGTAGCTAATCAAATGTTTCGACTCGAAGGGCCAATCCATGCTCAGCTCCATAAGGGCGAATCACAAGACAAGCTTCCGTTGTGCGTTTCCAATTTCACGATGATTAGAATAAAAAGGGGTGGGACTATATTGCAAAATATAATCCCAAGCAAGAGAGAAAAAGAGGACTCTGGTTGTAAGATTTTTGACTGACAAAACTGCTGCAATCCAGTCTATTATAAAATACCTGGGCTTATCTTTTTATCCATCTTGCAAAAAACATAATTTATGCTTACCTGATAAATTTATTTCTCTTGTAGTGTATCCAGTCCACGGATCATCCATTACTTATGGAATATATTCTCCTTCCCAACAGGAAGCTGCAAGAGTCCACCCACAGCAAAGCTGCTATATAGCTCCTCCCCTAACTGCCATATTCAGTCATTCGACCGAAAACATGCAGAGAAAGGAAAAACCATAGGGTGCAGTGGTGACTGTAGTTCAAATGAAAAAATTACCTGCCTTAAAGTGACAGGGCGTGCCGTGGACTGGATACACTACAAGAGAAATACATTTATCAGGTAAGCATAAATTATGTTTACTCTTGTTAAGTGTATCCAGTCCACGGATCATCCATTACTTATGGAATACCAATACCAAAGCTAAAGTACACGGATCATGGGAGGGACAAGGCAGGTACTTAAACGGAAGTTACCACTGCCTGTAAAAAACCCTTTCTCCCAAAAATAGCCTCCGAAGAAGCAAGGTATCAAATTTGTTAAATTTGAAAAGTATGAAGCGCAGACCAAGACTCCGTCTTGTAAATCTGTTCAACAGAAGCCACATTTAAAAAAGGCCCAAGTGAAAACCACAGCTCTAGTAGAATGAGCTGTAATCCCTTCAGGAGGCTGCTGTCCAGCAGTCTCATAAGGTAAATGAATTATGCTTTTTAACCAAAAAGACAGAGAGGCTGCTGAAGTCTTTTGACCTCTCCTCTGTCCAGAATAGACAACAAACAAGGTGAACGTTTGATGAAAACTGTAGTAGCTTGTAAGTAAAACTTTAAAGCACAAACCACTTCCAATATTGTGTAATAGACGTTCCTTCTTTGAGGAAGGATTAGGATACAAGCATGGAACAACTATCTCTTGAGTGATGTACTTGTTAGATACCACCTTAGGAAGAAAAAAAACAGGTTGGTACGCAGGACTACCTTATCCGTACGAAGGACCAGATAAGGAGAATCACATTGTAACACAGATAACTTGGAGACTCTACGAGTCGAGGAATTAGCTACCCAAAAGGAACTTTCCAAGATAAAGATTGATATCTATGGAACAAAAAAGGTTCAAACGGAACTTCTTGAAGAACCTTAAGAATCAGGTTTAAGCTCCATGGCGGAGCAACAGTTTTAAACACAGGCTTGGATCTAACCAAAGCCTGACCAAATGCCTGAACGTCTAGAATACCTGCCAGACGCTTGTGCAAAAAAATAGACAGAGTAAAAATCTGTCCCCTTTTAAGGAATTAGCTGACAACCCTTTTCTCAAAAACATCTTGGAGAAAAGATAATATCCTGGGAATCCAGACTTTACTCCATGAGTAACCCTTGGATTCATAACAATCAGATATTTACACCATATCTATGTTCAATTTTCCTAGAGACAGGCTTTCATGTCTGTATTAAGGTATCAATGACTGACTCGGAGAAGCCATGCTTTGATAACATCAAGCGTTCAGTCTCCAGGCAGTCCATCTCAGATTGATTCTATTTAGATGGTTGAAAGGACCCTGAGGTAGAGGGACCTGTCTCAGAAGCAGAGACCGTGATGGAAAGGATGACATGTCCACCAGATCTGCATACCAGGTCCTGCGTGGCTACGCAGGCGCTGTCAAAAACACCAAAGCCCTCTCCTGCTTGGTCTTGACCTCCGGAGGAAATCCCACTCCCCCGGAAGAAAAGTCTGACGACTTAGAAAATCCACCTCCCAGTTCTCAACACCTGGGATATGGATAGCTGATAGACAAGAGTGAGTCTCTGTCCAGTGAATTATTGTAAGACTTCTAACATCGCTAGGGAACTTCTGTTCCCCCTTGATGGCTGATGTAAGCCACAGTCGTGTATATTGTCCGACTGAGTATGATGTACCTCAGAGTTGCTAACTGAGGCCAAGTCTGAAGAGCATGGAATATCACTCCCAGTTCCAGAATATTTATTAGAAGGAGGGTCTCCTCCTAAGTCCACTATCCCTGAGCCTTCAGGGAGTTCCAGACTGCATCCCAACCTAAAAGGCTGGCATCTATTGTAACAATTGTCCCATCTGACCTGCGGAAGGTCATACCCTTGGACAGATGGACCCGATATAGTCACCAGAGAAGAGAATCTCTGGTCTCTTGGTCCAGGTTTAACAGGGGGACAAATCTGTGTAATCCCCATTCCTCTGACTGAGCATGCATAGTTGCAGCGGTCTGAAATGTAGACGTGCAAACGGTACTATGTCCCTTGCCGCTACAATTAAGCCGATTTCATTCATGTACTGAGCCACCGAAGGGCGCGGATGGGATGAAAAAACACGGCAGAAATTTAAAAACTTTTGACAACCTGGACTCCGTCAGGTAAATTTTCATTTCTACAGAATCTATCAGAGTCCCTAGGAGGGAAACCCTTGAGATTGGGGATAGAGAACTCTTTCCTTGTTCACTTTCCACCCATGTGATCTCAGAAATGCCAGTACTACGTCCGTATGAGACTGGGCAATTTGGATGTTTGACGCCTGTATCAGGATGTCGTCTAAATAAGGGGCCACTTCTATGCCCCGCGGTCTAAGGACCGCCAAAGCGACCCCAGAACCTCCATAAAGATTCTTGGGGCTGTAGATATCCCAAAGGAAAGAGCTACAAACTGGTAATGCCTGTCTAGAAAGGCAAACCTGAAAAACGATGGTGATCTTTATGCATCACAATGTGAGGATAAGCATCCTTCAAATCCATTGTAGTCCTCTATTGACTCTCCTGGATCATAGTTAAGATGGTACGAATAGTTTCCATCTTAAATGACGGAATTCTGAGGAATTTGTTTAAGATCTTTAGATCCAAAATAGGTCTGAAGGTTCCCTCTCCTTGGGAACCACAAACAGATTTGAGTAAAAACTCTGTCCCTGTTCCTCTCTTGGAACTGGATGGATCTCGTACACAATGTAAGAATGCCTCCTTCTTTATCTGGTTTGCAGATAATTGTGAAAGGCGAAATCTCCCCTTTTTTGGGGGGGGAATCTTTGAAATCCAGAAGATATCTCTGGGATATAAATTCCAATGCCTAGGGATCCTGGGCATCTCTTGCCCACGCCTGGGCGAAGAATGAAAGTCTGCCCCCTATAGGATCCGTTACCGGATAGGGAGCCGTTCTACATGCTGTCTTAGAGGCAGCAGCAGGCTCCTTGGCCTGCTTATCTTTGTTCCAGGTCCGATTGTCTCCAGACCGCCTTGGACTGAGCAAAAATTCCCTCTTGTTTTGCCTTAGAGGAAGAGGATGCCACACCTGCCCTGAAGTTTTTAAAAGGCACGAATATTAGACTTTTTTTTTTTTTTTTTTTTTTTGGCCCTTGATTTGGACCTATCCTGAGGAAGGGCATGACCTTTTCCTCCAGTGATATAAGCAATAATCTCCTTCAAACCAGGCCCGAATAGGGTCTGCCCCTTGAAGGGAAGTTAAGTAGCTTATTTATTAAAGTCACGACAGCTGACCATGATATAAGCCATAGCGCTCTGCGCGCCAGTATAGTAAAAAAACAGAATTCTTAGCCGTTAGTCTAGTCAAATGAACAAGGCATCAGAAAACAAAGGAATTGGCTAGCATAAGCTTGTCAAATATATTCATCCATTGGAGTCGCTTAACTGTAAAGCCTCATCAAGAGACTCAACCCAGAACGCCGCAGCAGCAGTGACAGAAGCAATGTATGCAAGGGGCTGCAGGATAAAACCCTGTTGAATAAACATTTTTTTATCCATTGGATCTAAAAAGCACAACTGTCCTCGTCAGAGGTAGTGGTACGCTTAGCTAGAGTAGAAACTCTTCTCTCCACCTTAGGAACTGTCTGCCAGAAGTCCCGTGTGGTGGTAACTATTAGAAAACATTCTTCTAAAAAATAGGAGGGGAAGAGAACGGCACACCTGGTCTATCCCATTCCTTATTAAAAAAAAAATTTAGTAAACCTCTTTAGGTATTAGAAAAACATCAGTACACACCGGCACTGCATATTATTTTTCCAGTCTACACATTTTCTCTGGCCATGCGATTGTACACATTCATTCAGAGCAGCCAAAGCCTCCCTGAGCAACAAGTGGAGGTTCTCAAGCATAAATTTTAAATGTAGAAATATCAGAATCAGGTTAAATCATCTTCCCTGAGTCAAAAAAAAAAATCACCCACAGACTAAGCATATTGTGAGGTAGTATCATACATGGTTCTTAAAGCGTCTGTATGCTCTGTATCTACCCCCAGAGCTAACTGCTTTCCTTTAATTTCAGGTAGTCTGACTAATACTGCTGCCAGAATATTATTCACCACCTTTGCCATGTCTTGTAAAATAAACGCTATGGGCGCCCTTGATGTACTTGGCGCCATTTGAGCGTGAGTCCCTGAAGCGGGAGTCGAAGGGTCTGAAACGTGGGGAGAGTTAGTCGGCATAACTTTCCCCTCGACAGAATCCCCTGGTAAAAGAAACACTATGGGTGCCCTTGATGTACTTGGCGCCATTTGAGCGTGAGTCCCTAAAGCGGGAGTCAAAAGGTCTGACACGTGGGGAGAGTTAGTCGGCATAACTACCCCCACGACAGAATCCTCTGGTGATAATGTTTTTAAAGACAAAAAATGATCTTTATTGTTTAACATGAAATCAGTACATCTGGTACACATTCTAAGATGGGGTTCCACCATGGCTTTAAAACATAATGAACACAGAGCTTCCTCTATGTTAGACATGTTAGAACAGACTAATAATGAGACTAGTAAGCTTGGAAAACACTTTAAATCAAGTTAACAAGCAAATATATAAAACGTTACTGTGCCCTTAAGAGAAACAAATTTTGTCAAAATTTGAAAAACAGTGAAAAAAAAAAAAAGGCAGTAAAACAAACGAAATTTTTACAGTACATGTAATAAGGTAACAGAGCATTGCACCCACTTGCAAATGGATGATTAACCCCTTAATGCAAAAAACAGATAAAAAAAAAAAAAACGACATAGACGTTTTTAAAAACAGACACAACAAACTGCCACAGCCAACAGTGGGAAGCTTCAGTTAACTGTTTCTATGCAAAATTTAAGCCAACCATGTGGAAAAAACTTAGGCCCCAATAAGTTTTATCACCAAACATATGTTAAAAAACGATTAAACATGCCAGCAAACGTTTTAAAACACATTTTTACAAGAGTATGTATCTCTATTAATAAGCCTGATAGCAGTCGCTTTTACTGCATTTAAGGCTATACCAACATTACAGTGTTATCACCAATGTACGTTAAAAAACGATTAAACATGCCAGCAAACGTTTTAAAACACATTTTTATAAGAGTATGTATCTCTATTAATAAGCCTGATACCAGTCGCTATCGCTGCATTTAAGGCTTTACTTACATTACTTCGGTATCAGCAGTATTTTCTTAGTCAATTCCATTCCTAGAAAAATATTTTACTGCACATACCTTATCTGCAGGAAAACCTGCACGCCATTCCCCCTCTGAAGTACCTCACTCCTCAGAATGTGTGAGAACAGCAAATGGATCTTAGTTACGTCTGCTAAGATCATAGAAAAACGCAGGCAGATTCTTCTTCCAAATACTGCCTGAGATAAACAGCACACTCTGGTGCCATTTAAAAATAACAAACTTTTGATTGAAGAATAAACTAAGTAGAAAGCACCACAGACTCTCACAACCTCCTATCTATGTTGAGGCTTGCAAGAGAATGACTGAATATGGCAGTTAGGGGAGGAGCTATATAGCAGCTTTGCTGTGGGTGGACTCTTGCAGCTTCCTGTTGGGAAGGAGAATATATTCCATAAGTAATGGATGATCCGTGGACTGGATACACTTAACAAGAGAAATTACCTCTTTCAATTTATGAGGCAAAATTGGATTTACTGGAGAAATTCTGGAAGTTGAAACATTAATTGTTCAAGTTGGTGATAAATGACTATTATTTATCTTTAATATTTTAGACAAAGGTATTCTAAGACTATGGTCAAATTGCAGTTAGTAGTTTTGAAAGGACACTTTGTTTTTTTAAACTTGTGTTTCACAGTCCTTTGTAGTCTTAATTAGTCACTATTGCTAAATAATTTATTTACCAAACAAAGGTCCTTTGTATTGCATATTTCTAAATCAGACCTATTATTGTAAGTATATATCTCTGGTGTGTAATTTATCTTTGCAAACATATATATTTATTTCATTTCAGATAACTTGGCATAGAAATTGACTGTTAAAGTATATTGTTCTATTGTTTAACTAAGCACTAGTGAACCCTACCTTGGCATCTCATTGTGATATTTCAATTCAACTCTGGTTTGAGAGATTAATGTGAATAAGGTAATTTTTATGATCTTTGAGTAGCATATTATAATAGTTTAAACTTGTAATAGTTTTGATTCATATCTGGTTCTCTATAAATATAATTCAATGTGTCTATAAATTTTAACTAATATAAAGAATTTAAGACTTTACATTAATTTATTGCATTTTATTGGGGGTTTGTTTTAAAGAATAATTATTAAACATTTTGTATTATAACCCGGCCATATACTGACATATCGATGCACTATCTCAAACTTCGCAAACTCACCTTTTCCTCTTTCTGACCACCACCGCCTCACTTGTAACATCACCTACCTCCCTACAACTCTCCCTCCTTCTACCCCTCACACTAAACTTCACAGAAGTATCAAGTCATTAGATCAGCAACAGCTCGCTAGCTCTCTTGAACCTCTTCTCTCTTCCATCCCCTCCTTTTCCTGTCCTGATTAATCTATCTGCCACTATAACGCCACCCTTACATCGGTCCTTGATAATCTGGCCCCACCTACTACAGCTTGGAAAACATGCACTCATCCTCAGCCCTGGCATAATCCTCTGACACGGTACCTACGTGGATGTTCCAGTACTGCTGAGTGACACTGGAGAAAATCTCAAAGTTCTGCTGACTTTCTTCACTATAAGTTCATTTTGAACTCTTACTATTCTGCGCTTAGTCTATATAAGCAACATTACTTCTCTACTCTTATCTCTACTCTTTCTTCCAACCCAAAATGTCTGTTCTCCACATTCAATATTTCATCTCTTCTCTGCCCACCTCTACCTACCACCACAACCTTTCTCTCAGCTCAAGATTTTGCCAGCTACTTCAACAACAAAATCGACTTCATCAGAAAAGAAATCAGCTCTCAAAATACTACCGGTCTCCCACCCCCTCAAAAGCTCACAATCATCCAAAACCCACATAGCCATAAATTTAGCTCTTTTGCCCCTGTTACAGAAGAAGAAGTTTCTGCCCTTATACTATCCTCTCACCTTGCTACCTGTCCCCTTGATCCCATCCCCTCACAACTACTCCCCTCCCTCTCTTCTACCCTTACCTCTATACTCACAAATGAGGAAAAAGGAATGCTGAGTCTTAGAGTGGATGAAATGAAGTTTTATTTAGGAGCAGGCTTATCATCAGACACTTGGTAAGCTCCTATCTTACGCGTTTCACGCATGGGCACATGCGCTTCATCAGAGATCTATACTCACACACATCTTCAATCAGAGATCTATACTCACACACATCTTCAACCTCTCCCTCGGCACTGGTATAGTTCCCACATCTCTTAAACATGCATTAGTCACACCTATCCTCAAAAAACCTCTCGATCCAACCTCCCCATCCAACTACTGCCCTATTTCCCTACTCCTTCTTGCCTCAAAGCTTCTTGAAAAGCTAGTATATGCACGTCTATCCCATTTCCTTACATTAAACTCCCTCCTTGACCCACTGCAATCTGGATTTCGGCCCCTTCACTCAACAGAGACAGCAATTGTTAAGGCTTACCAACGACCTACTTACAGCAAACCCCAAAGGCCACTTCTCTCTACTTATTCTCCTTGATCTGTCTGCAGAAAAAGCAAAGTACTAATGGCACTGCAAAGATTTACAAATTAGGGTAGCCTATTATGTACTGGATATGTAGTAGAACATATATTTTGTGTTTCAATCCAGGTTCAATATATTGTAGAATGGCTAGGGTGCTGTGTACTGGTACAATATGAAAAGCAATATCAATCCTAGGATTGATGAGTTGTACACCTGGGTAGCACTCGTTTCCTAATCTAAAGTGGCTGCGATTGGGTCTAGATATATGTGTACTTAGGAGAGGGAGTGCACTGAAAAAATGAGTTAAAATATAACCTTTATTGGGTAATTAAAAAAGAAAAACAATAAAAATACACACACACATATATACGAATTAAAAACACAGGGTTTGGTCGGATTAAATATAAATCCAGTATTCACTATATAAGAGAAGTGGTTGATTATTGTGTTAAATTCAACTAGCTCGGGAAGAATCCCCAGTCAGGAAATACTCTTTAAATTATATGGTGATCATCAGCTTGTAAGGGATATTTGTACAGCTAGTACAGCTCTCAAGTTCACTATAGATTTACTGTGAGTTGTCTATAGTGCTGTTAAAGTCTGATCACATTGATATATTAAAGTTGCAAACCCACCAATATTCATGTATCTTCACATATTACCAATAAATAGAGTATCATCAATTGTTGAAGTTAAATGGTTAAATGTGGTCAAAAAGTCCCTCTGATATTCACGTATTTGGCAGTTAATGTTTATTACAGGGAGTTGCATATGACCATTGTTAAACTCAGAGATAGTTCTGATACCACTTTTATTTTATGATACGTATGTATTGCAGCTGACAGTAAATATGGGTAGCTAAAAGTTATATCTCCACTAGGTTAGATCTTATGGAGTCTAATTTAGTTTCATATGCGAAAGATAATAATATGCTGTTTGATATAGTAAATGAAGGTTAAATACATTGCTGACTATCAGCTATATCGGTTGCTTGCAATTGAAATAGATGATAGTATTGTCTCTTGCCTATAAAGGCTATACTATGGTAAGTATAATTATGAAAATACCCTATTCCTCAATTACAATGCATTTTGTTTGCTAAATATCATCTGTAAGTTTTGTAACCTAGATTTGTAGCATTTAGTTCGCATGTAAAGATTGATTCGTGAGCTTAAAGGGACACTGTACCCAAAAATTTTCTTTTGTGATTCAGACTGAGCATGAAATTTTAAGCAACTTTCTAATTTACTCCTATTATCAAATTTTCTTCATTCTCTTGGTATCTTTATTTGAAATGCAAGAATGTAAGTGTAGATGCCGGCCCATTTTTGGTGAACAACCTGGGTTGTCCTTGCTGATTGGTGGATAAATTCATCCACCAATAAAAAAGTGCTGTCCAGAGTACTGAAACCAAAAAAAAGCTTAGATGCCTTCTTTTTCAAATAATGATAGCAAGAGAACGAAGAAAAATTGATAATAGGAGTAAATTAGAAAGTTGCTTAAAATGTCATGCTCAATCTGAATCACAAAAGAAAAAAATTAGGTTCAGTGTCCTTTTAACTCCGTTGGGAATGAATATTGACATAGATGTGTCAGCACACATGTAAGCACACTGGTTGGTTTACAGACAGCACCCCTGTATGTGTATCAACCAGGGTGTTAGTGTATTTAAACTAGATATCTGCATTAAATCATATTTAAACTGTCATATTTTAGTAGAAAAGTAATTTTAATGTATTCATATATATGGTTTATTTTTTAGTATGTATAGGTCATTTTATACTGTGTTCTAGTTACTTTTTTATTCATACCTCTCACATGTTTTTAAGTTTTACACTAATCAACTTTTTAAATCTTATGAAATAGTATTTAATTATGTATATTTTTAAGCTATCTTGTCTTGTAATTTTATGTACTTTTTTAATGCATGGATCAGAAGTTAAAGGGTTAATCTTGGACAGCACACAGGAAGGGGTGTGCTATCCAATGTTTGAAGGGAAATCTGATTGGCAGATTAAAACTATATATAAAATAGTACTACAGGTTAGACTCACCTGTCCTCTTGAGAAAGCCCGTTCGTTAAACGGGGGAAACGCGTTGAGGTAAAACACACACCGCATAGGTGAAACTTTGAATATACCTGTATTAAGTCGTTTGCTGTGGGGGTCCAGGTACCACTTGGAGGGCTTGTGGCCATTGGTCCGGTCAGCATCGAACTGTACATCTTTTTATCTGCATATTTTACTTGGAATCCTGTAAGTGTTATTCTATTTGTGTGTCAGTTGTATCCTTGTTGAATAAACACACTTGAATCCGGATGCGCTTTTTTGTTTTCTCTTGTATGTCATTGCCGTTCCTGGTGGAGTGTCTAAGATCTCCACATCTGCAGAGCTGCATCGGATTGTGCCGCACATAGCGGGGCCGTGACGTCATCATCAGGCACCATAGAGGAACACGCCAGGCGAGGACGCCAACACCGGAGCAGAGTTTCACGGAGCCTACAGCCAGAATAGACCTGGCCGCCTCACGGAGAACCTTCAATGTCAGTCATCGGAGTTGGTCTAACATTCACTTCTGGGACTGGTGACTGTGAACTGAGGTATTTGAGCATCTACACAGAATTTGCACCCACCTACCTTTGTTGTGACTGTGCCGTTATTGATGGCTTAGATATACTATTTACTTACTATTACTTACTATTTTTGGGGGTAACATACTAATAGCGCGGAGTGTTTTCTTTCTGTTTTGTTTTTTTGTATTCATCTTATTACTATCCACGACATTAAGATACCCCTTTCCTATAGATATTGATTGGGCTCTGTTATATTCCTAATTGTGAATATTTATACCTCATTTTTGCGAGGTGATCTAGGTGACCTTGCATTTGAATATACCAACAGTCTTGGGTGTTAGATATTCCTATATCCCTTCATATCAAATCTCCCTTTTTTATTGTTAATTATAACATTCCCTTTCTGAAAAAATTCACTGTATATACATATATATATATATATAGAATACATCCAGGGTATTTTGATGGAAAATTTTGGGGAATGTACCGTTAGGGATAATAGACATTGCAATCTTAATCTATTAAGCTTAGATGATAATATAGCAGATTAATCTTCTAGCGATCCTGAAACATTATTTAAAACTTTAGAGCACCTACTCGAATCCGACACTAAAGATTGACAAGATCTGGTGCTGTTAGATAATTATATATTGCACAATATTGTGCCGAGGGGCCTAAGGATATTCAAACATCCAGCCTTTGAGCTGGATGAAGTGGAACATGCAACCAAATGGGAGGAAGCATTGCATGAGTGCTCCATTAAATTAATCAAAATTTTGGTCAAATATAGGGAACAGAGATTAGAGAAAAATAAAATCAAAATTAAAAATATAATACAGAATATACAGGGGTACAAGAACGATGAGAAGTGGATAAATAGGAATGCTAGCATTCAATCTAGAATTAAAAAACTAGATGTTGAATTGCAAGCAAAGAAACACAAAAAATTGTTAAGGGACATGGAGGATTTTAAAGAAAATAAAGTGTACAGTTATAAACAAGAAGCTAAAGAAGCTAGATTAGCAAAACAAACCAGTAAGGTAAGCAGTAATGCAATGTATACACATACTAATATTAGCAATACTGGTAATAGAGATCACATTAGTCATGCTCAAAATGTGGAAGAACCTAGAAGTAACTTCTCTCATAAGAACCATTCGGGGATTGCAAATAATAAAAACAACTATAGACAATCTTATCACTATAATGAACCTAACTTTAGAAGAAATCATCAATTTAGGGACTATAATATGCAAACCAATTCCCCAATATATAACCGAACTCACTCTTTTAGACCAAGATATGCTTCCAATCAGAAAGACTCTCCCTCCAATTGGAGGAAAAACAGCAATCCTCAATTTTTCCGGAATGAACCCTCTAATCCTAGAGGTTTCTATTCAAATAGGGGTCAGGATTCTGATTGGTATCATGTTCCCACTACTTATAGATTTGAACCACTGTATAATCACCACACTAGAAATGGAAACTGGGAAAAGACGGGGGCTAAACCTAAAACTAATGCTGTGGTAAATCATCAGCATTTTTTAGACCATCGAGAGAACCCCAAAGAACCAGATTTAATACTACCTCCAAACCATGCCCAATCACAAATAAGATCAGGAAAAAGACCGTTAGAAATAGACGTGGAACAAGAGCTGGGAGAAGAGTACAGGCATCTAGAGAGAAGAAGGAAAAACTAGATAACGCCAGAATAGAGATTTTTAATATAGCCGACATCCCCTTGAGCAATAATGATATTCGCCTGCTTAATAAGGGGTTAAATTTTGCACCCAAATCTAAACCCAATAAATTTGAGACTTTTGTCGATGTACATAAGTACATAAGGAAACTTACTCTCAAAAGACATTATCTCAAAAATCCTATTAATAGATCTAATACACAGGTGGAATATATTCAGGCATCAGATATAAAAGCCCTTAGAGTTCTACACAATTTAGAAGAAGAGGGGAATATGGACCATGATGGTGGATTTAGTGATGGGGCTAGGACTGATAATTTAGAAATAGAGGAACTTCTTAACATCTCTCTATATGATTCAGGACCTGAAATCCAACATTCAGATTTTAAAGGGACAGTTTACTCAAAAATTTTCTCCCCTTTAATTTGTTCCCAATGATCCACTTTACCTGCTGGAGTGTATTAAATTGTTTACAAGTAGCTCCTTTACCCATATATTGGCATTTGAAATTGTTAATTTAGCATGTGGTATCCCCACCTATTCTGAAAGTTTGTGGCCGCGTGTACCAGCTATAGATAAGCTTTGTAAACACAGCCAGCAGAAGAAATTACACTCCCAGTGTGATAAAGCAGAGATAAGGTAATAAAATGTGGATTTTCCATTGTTCTCTCAAAGCATTGGTGATTGTTTTAAGGACAGATATAAGATAAAGAAGCAGGTATATTTGCACAATGTGATACAGTAATGAGATCTGATTATACCTACAAGCTCAACCTATTTTATTAGGCTGTGGCTTCAAAACACAAAATCAGAGCTTTAATATACAGAAATAAACCTTAAAAAGCTAATTTTCATCCATTTTTTACTCTGCATTTGGTAAAAAAAGCAATTGTAAACACATTAAGGGAAAAACTATTTTACAGTATACTGTCCCTTTAAGGGTAAATCTATATTTAACCCTATAGGGTCGCAAGGGGAACAAATACCCCTGTTCACCAAACTGGTACTTAAAGATTTAGAAATGGCCTTTAAAGATGACAATAGTTTTATTATTAAACACAATGACAATCTGACAATATTGGAAAGGAAGGCTTTGGAGAATCTCAGTAACAACAGGGACATTGTAATCCGCTCTGCCGATAAGGGCGGCGGTATTGTCATACAAAAGAGAGACCATTACATGAGGGAAGCATTCAATCTTCTTAATGACACCTCTACTTATAAAATTTTGAAATATGACCCTACCATCACTTTTAGCAAAGATTTAGAGAAACTATTGGCAAGAGCTAAATCAGATGGTATTTTAAACAATGATGAGTTTAGATTTGTATCAAACCCTTTTCCTATTACATCTTTGTTTTATAATTTACCCAAGGTCCACAAAGATGCAGCCAACCCACCGGGAAGACCCATTGTGTCTGGGATTGGCTCACTTTGTGATAATCTGTCTAAATATGTGGACTTTTATTTACAGCCCCTAGTGAGCAAAACACAAGCCTTTCTGAAAAACACTCAGGAAGTGATAAATAAATTTGAAGGGATAGAGTGGGAACAGAACATGTTTTGGATAACGTGTGATGTTTCTGCTCTGTACACTTGTATCCCCCATGATCTGGGTGTCGAAGCAATTAAATTGGAACTTACGAGATCCAATTTCCCACCTGAGCATGCTCAATTTTTGACTGATAGCATTGGATTCATACTGTCCCACAATTATTTTAATTTTGAAGATTTAATATATCTACAAACAAAAGGGACCGCGATGGGGACTACTTTCGCACCCTCATATGCGAACCTTTATATGAATCATTTTGAAAACAAGTATATATGGGTGAAAATGCCTTTGATAAAAATATTATACAATATAGCCGTTTTATCGATGATATTATCATCTTATGGCGGGGCAATGAATCTGAGATCCAGGACTTCTATGGTTACATTAATAATAATGAATTTAATTTGAAATTTACTGGGAACCATTCAAGTGTATCCATTGAATTCCTGGACCTAATTTTATATAAAGATGAATTTAACAAAGTTGCAGTCACTAATTTTAGAAAGAAGACTGAAAGAAATAGCTTTATAGACTACTCCAGCACACATAAAAAGAGCTGGAAACAAAATATCCCTTATAGCCAGTTCCTCCGTATGCGCAGGAACTGTACCCATGAAACTAACTTCCAGTTGGAATCTGAAATTTTAGAAAATAAATTGATTCGGAAAGGCTATGATAAGAAATTGTTGGGAGATGCAAAAGAAAGAGCTCTACAAAAAGATAGGAAATACTTATTGACAAATAAGAAAAATGAAATTAATAGTAATATACAAATAAATAAGAAGCAAGGGGAGACCACCATAAGATTCATTACAACATATAATGAGGGAGCTAAACAAATTAGAAAGATCCTTAATAAACATTGGTCCATCCTAAAGGCTGATCCCATTTTAGGAAGTCAATTAGGGAACAGTCCAGAGTTAACATTTAAGAAAGGGAAAAATCTTAAAATATTTTAGCCCCCAGTAGATTGAAAAAACAAAGGGAAAATAGCATTAATAACTCTAGTTGGCTGACAGGTAAGAAAGGAACTTTTAAATGCGGAAAGAAAAAATGTGTTATGTGCCAACACATAAACAATTCTTCTACATTCACGAACTCTGATCACACAGTTCAACATCAAGGTTAGGAGTAATTGTCATTTTACATATGTAGTGTATCTCCTTGAATGTGGGTGTGGCCTGTATTATATAGGCCGCACGAAAAGAAAAATAAAGAGGAGAGTATATGAGCATGTAAATGATATTAAAGAGAAATATCTTAAACACAGTGTGCCCAGGCATTTTATGGATGCACATAACCGTGACCCCAGTAACTTACGTATACAGGTCATAGACTGGGTACCCCCTAAAGAGGGTAACATACTTCTCAAGCTGCGTAAATTAGAAACCCTTTGGATCTATAAGATGAAATGTTTGACTCCGTTGGGAATGAATATTGACATAGATGTGGCAGCACACATGTAAGCACACTGGTTGGTTTACAGACAGCACCCCTGTATGTGTATCAACCAGGGTGTTAGTGTATTTAAACTAGATATCTGCATTAAATCATATTTAAACTGTCATATTTTAGTAGAAAAGTAATTTTAATGTATTCATATATATGGTTTATTTTTTAGTATGTATAGGTCATTTTATACTGTGTTCTAGTTACTTTTTTATTCATACCTCTCACATGTTTTTAAGTTTTACACTAATCAACTTTTTAAATCTTATGAAATAGTATTTAATTATGTATATTTTTAAGCTATCTTGTCTTGTAATTTTATGTACTTTTTTAATGCATGGATCAGAAGTTAAAGGGTTAATCTTGGACAGCACACAGGAAGGGGTGTGCTATCCAATGTTTGAAGGGAAATCTGATTGGCAGATTAAAACTATATATAAAATAGTACTACAGGTTAGACTCACCTGTCCTCTTGAGAAAGCCCGTTCGTTAAACGGGGGAAACGCGTTGAGGTAAAACACACACCGCATAGGTGAAACTTTGAATATACCTGTATTAAGTCGTTTGCTGTGGGGGTCCAGGTACCACTTGGAGGGCTTGTGGCCATTGGTCTGGTCAGCATCGAACTGTACATCTTTTTATCTGCATATTTTACTTGGAATCCTGTAAGTGTTATTCTATTTGTGTGTCAGTTGTATCCTTGTTGAATAAACACACTTGAATCCGGATACGCTCTTTGTTTTCTCTTGTATGTCAGTGTCCTTTTAAGATTTAGTTTGACATTTTAGTATGTCAGTTTATAATAATTATCACTGCTGAATAGACTTTTTGTTATTTGGTTATTATATACTGCAACAAATTGTCGCTATAATGTTACTATTTGTTTGCTACCCACAGTGGGGTCTTAGATTAAATGCTGAAACATTTAATTCACATATGGAAGTTGGTCCTTAAGCTTAATATTTTTATATATCAATATACAATGAATATCACTGCTGATAACGTTTTTAATCCTGTGATAAATTGTCACTTTTGTATTACTGACAAGAAACAATAGAGCTAATATTCTTTACTTAAGCTTAGTATAGGTTGATATAAATGATCTTTACTTAAGCATAGTATAGTTTAATACAGATGATCCATCACGATTAACAACTTTTTATTATTTTGTTAATGTATACTGCAACAAATTGTCACTATAATGTTGCTATTTATTTGCTATGGATAGAGGCATCTAAGATTAAGATTCTTAAGCATTTACTCATGTGAAAGTTAGAGCTTTAATCACAGTTCAACTTTATTTGTATCAATGTATGATGAATACCATTGAGATTAGTATTATTGTTCCTGTGACCAATTGTCACTTTTGTATTATTGATAGAGAACAGTCGAGCTGGTATTCTTTACTTAAGCCAAGTATGAATGATCCGTGAGGATCGCTTACAGCTAGCAGCCTTGCAGTGTTACCACAATGATACGCTACATTTTAGGGGTTCTATATATTGCTTTCACAGCCCCTTAATAATTGTGAGGTTTGAACTCCCAGCAGTAAATAAATACTGCTGGGAGTAGCCCAATTCACGCCAAGGTCGGCTAGAAAATTCTTTAAACAACCACTGAATTTAATGAGTATTGTTTTTATATCACTGTACGATTGATAGCACTGCGAATAATGTTATTGTTCCTGTGACAAATTGTCACTTTTGTATTACTGATAGAGAACAGTAAAGCTAGTATTCTTTAATTATTATTATTTTTTATTATCGGTTATTTGTAGAGCGCCAACAGATTCCGCAGTGCTATAAACAAAGGGGGAGTACAACAAAACAATTATAGGGTAGAGGGCCCTGCCAAGAGTTGCACTGTTGTAGTCAGCTCTTAAGACGGTGATCTACAAACAGCTGGACTCTTAGGCTTACATGCTAAGGGGGTTCAGGGGATAGCAATGGAGGAGAGGAACTGGTATAAAGTAAGGTTAGTGTAGGTTGTATGCGTCCCTGAACAGTAGAGTCTTTAAATTAAAAACATAATATGAATTAATATAAATGATCTGTTACGATCACTAACAGCTAGCAGCCTTGCGGTGTTACCACAGTGATACGCTAAATAGTTGGGGTTCTATATGTTACTTTCAAAGCCCCATAATGACTGTAAGGTTTGAATGTGCTGCAAGCTTCAGTTAACCAGTAGATAAAAGCTGCTGGGAATAACCCAATTCACAACAAGGTCAGCTAGAGAATTTTTTAGAAAGACAACCACTGAATTTAACGGTTATGGAGACCGAAGTTCCTGCATATTAAAAAATGCTCAGGGCATTACAACAAACAATTCCCTAACTTGTTTCGCCACTAAGGTGCCTTTTTCAAAATTCTTATATGTGTGTGTGGATTTTTATTGTTTTTCTTTTTTAATTACCCAATAAAGGTTATATTTTAACTCATTTTTTCAGTGCACTCCCTCTCCTAAGTACACATATATCTAGACCCAATCACAGCCACTTTAGATTAGGGAACGAGTGCTACCCAGGTGTACAACTCATCAATCCTAGGATTGATATTGCTTTTCGTATTGATCTGTCTGCAGCCTTTGATATTGCCAACCACCCACTTTTGCTCCATACCCTCCAATCCTTCGGCATCTGCGACACAGCTCTCTATTGGTTCTCTTCCTATCTAACCGTACCTTTAGTGTAGCCTTCTCTGGGGCATCCTCTGCCCCTTTCTGTTGGGGTACCACAAGGCTCTGTCCTTGGTCCCCTTCTCTTCTCAATCTACACGTCCGTATTACTACAAGTCCCACGGGTTTCATTATCATTTGTATGCCGACGATATCCAAATCTACCTCTCTGCACCAGATCTATCTCCTTCCTTGGCACTAACTGTCTCTTTCATATCTCATCTTGGATGTCCTCTCACTACCTCAAGCTAAATCTCTCCAAAACTGAGCTCCTTATTTTCCACCCTTCTTCCAAAATCTCCACCCCCCATGTCTCTATAACTGTTAATAACTCCATCATTACCCCAACCTGACATGCCCGATGTCTTGGGGTCAAACTTGACTGAGATCTTTCTTTCACTCCCCACATTCAGTCCTTGGCTAAAGCCTGCCGCTTCCACCTTAAACACATTGCTAAAATTAGACATTTCCTTAAACAAGACACAACTAAGATTTTAATCCACTCTCTCATCCTTTCCCGCCTCAAATACTGCAACTCCATCCTCTCTGGTTTTCCTAGCTGCCGCCTAGCTCCTTTACAATCCATAATGAATGCCTCTGCCAGGCTCATCTTCCTTACACATCGCTCTTCATCTGCCGCACCTCTCTGCCAATCCCTTCACTGGCTTCCTCTCGCCTCAAGGATTAAACACAAAATTCTCACTCTGACACACAAAGCCCTCAATTGCATTGCTCCCCCTACATTGAAGACCTTGAGGCCTATTTATCAAGCCGTCAACCGCAAGTACGCTGGAATTCCGCAGCCTAATTGTGGCGAGCTTGATTCGCCTCATTTATCAAAGCCTACAGACCGGCAAAAGTTGAAATCTGTGACGTAACATACGATCCGCCGGTCTCAGTCCAACACAGATCGATGCTTACGTCATTACAGATGTTCCAAATACAAATTCTGCACTATCTGACTACTTTTGCTAGTTATCAAAATCCTAACAGGTACGCTCACCACTATTCTGACCTAGTGTACCTGCTTTTCAATCTGCCGCCCTGGAGGCTGCGGATGCCATAGGAATCAATGGGAGTTTGAAAGCAGCGAAAGCTGATCCAATCAGCCAATAGGATTGAGCTTGCATTCTATTGGTTGATTGGATCAGCCAATAGGATGAAAGCTCAATCCTATTGGCTAATTGCAACAGCCAATAGGATTTTTTCAACCTTAATTCCGATTGGCTGATAGAAATCTATCAGCCAATCGGAATCTAAGGGACGCCATCTTGGATGAAATCACTTAAAGAAACATTCATTCCGAAAAAGCCGTCAATTGAAGAGGATGCTCCGTGCCGGATGGATGAAGATAGAAGATGCCGTCTGGATGAAGACTTTTGCCCGTCTGGAGGACCACTTCTGCTTATCTGGAGGACCACTTCTTCCGGCTTTGTTGAGGACATCTTGCCACTTGGATGAAGACTTCTCCCGGTAAGTGAATCTTCAGGGGTTAGTGTTAGGATTTTTTTCAAGGGTGTATTGGGTGGGTTTTATTTTTAGGTTAGGGCTTTGGGCAGCAATAGAGCTAAATGCCCTTTTAAGGGCAATGCCCATCCAAATGCCCTTTTCAGGGCAATGGGGAGCTTAGGTTTTTTTAGTTAGGCTTTTATTTGGGGGGTTGGTTGTGTGGTTGGGGGGTATTTGTATTTTGTATTTACAGGTAAAAGAGCTGATTTCTTTGGGGCAATGTCCCGCAAAAGGCCCTTTAAAGGGCTATTGATAGTTTAGTTTAGGCTAGGGGTTTTTATTATTTTGGGGGGGCTTTTTTATTTTTATAGGGCTCTTAGATTAGGTGTAATTAGTTTAAATATCTTTTAATTTGTTTTTTATTTTCTGTAATTTAGTGTTTGTTTGTTTTTGTAATTTAGCTAATTGTATTTAATTTATTTAATTGTATTTAATTTAGGTAAGTTTTTTAATTGTAGTGTAGTGTTAGGTGTTAGTGTAACTTAGGTTAGGTTTTATTTTACAGGTAAATTTGTATTTAATTTAGCTAGGTAGTGAGAAAATAGTTAATAACTATTTAGTAACTATTCTACCTAGTTAAAATAAATACAAACTTGCCTGTAAAATAAAAATAAACCTTAAGCTAGCTACAATGTAACTATTAGTTATATTGTAGCTAGCTTAGGGTTTATTTTATAGGTAAGTATTTAGTTTTAAATAGGAATAATTTAGTTAATGATAGGAATTTTATTTAGATTTATTTAAATTATATTTAAGTTAGGGGGTGTTAGGGTTAGGGTTAGACTTAGATTTAGGGGTTAATACATTTAATATAGTGGCAGTGATGTTGGGGGCAGCAGATTAGGGGTTCATAAGTATAATGTAGGTGGCGGCGATGACCAGAGTGGCAGATTAGGGGTTAATAAATATAATGTAGGTGTTGGGGGCGGTTGATTAGGGGTTAATAAGTGTAAGATAAGGGGTGTTTAGACTTGGGGTTCATGTTAGGGTGTTAGGTGTGAACATAAAATGTGTTTCAGTGGGGCTGCTTTACGGAGTTTTATGCTGCTTTTTTGCAGGTGTTAGACTTTTTCTAAGCCGGCTCTCCCAATTGATGTCTATGGGGAAATCATGCACGAGCACGTACAACCAGCTTAAGCAGTGCTGGTATTGGAGTACAGTGTGGAGCTCAATTTTGCTCTACGCTCACTTCTTGCCTTTTAACGCCGGGTTTGTAAGAACCTGTAATACCAGCGCTGCAGGTAAGTGAGCTGTGAGAAAAAACTGCACGTTAGCACCGCAGCCGTCATAATGCAAGACTCGTAATCTAGCCGAAAATTCTTTCTAAACATTAATATTTAATGCCAGTATACTTACTACCCTTGGTCTAATTAATATTAAATATAAGAATACATTCTCCTTTTAAATCACAAATATGATATAACTATAGTTTTAGAATACCTTTTGTTTAAAATATAAAAATTATAGAGCAGCCATACGTTAGCACATAACTAAATGAGTGTTCAGCTTCCAGAATTTCTTGTGGGTCATCTAAGAAAGGATTTTTCCTCTATTATAAGGATACAGGCCTCAAATGTTATCTTCCTTTGTTCAAGAAAGTGTCCCAAAATGGCAGAGAATATATTTGGCACAAAACCTGTGTATTTTTCTCTCCAAAAGTTATGCTTCTTTGAGTCTGTCCTTTGTCTATTATGTGTAGGCATTTATCAAAGATATAACCACTCCTTCTTTTCTTTAATCATTCCCACAATAGTTTGATAGGCCCTCCGGAGCTGAACATCTCCCATTGGCTCATTGGGAACACATGGCTATCCGATATAATTCCCCTTGGTTGTAATTCTTGCATAAACCACTAGATGGCAGCAGATAACCAGAAATGCAGTCTCATCATCAATACTACTGCAGTTTAAATATCTCACCTTAAAATGTTTATTAAATATCCTTTAATTTCCGGTATCAACAAACCGCATGTTCCATGTGTATTGGATTATGTCATACTATTTACCCTGAGTATTTCAAGACTAAATATGAGTATTTCTTATAATATTTTAGAAGATGCCATTAAAGTTGCATTTGATTATTATCCCATATTAATACAAATGCAGTACATTTCACATTTTGTACATCACTTGCTGAGTGTATAAAAACATATGATATAATTTACAGCACCAATTACATATGCACTTGTCAGATGCCTGAAAAATAAAAAGAATGTTATTAATTTTGAAATAAATTGGACGTTTTAAATTTACTATATGGTTACTCTATTTTCCCCTTTTAAAATCAAGATTTGCATTCTTATATGTTTTCTGCACTCACAGGGTTAAAATGTTTTAAAAGACTTACTTCACTATTTCATGGTGACGTGAATCTGGAATTTGTGGATTCAACTCAGCAGGGGTACTTAATACTTAGATGATAAGGGCTATCTCCTATAAATATGTTTGTATATTCCATTATCAGTTCAGACTTAGCAACTGTTCCTTACAGGGGGCCTGTAAGTTTATTACCCATCTTGGGCAGGAAACCCATATATGGGCATACATATCTTAGGGCACCATAATGCAAATATTAACTTTGAATTGTCCCATCGGTCTTATCTATACAAATGTCTAAATCCTTTGTTCTCACCTGTGTAACCAAGAAGAAGGGGGGTTGGTCTGTTGTGGCAACAGCCCACACAACTCATGTCAAGGGAGACATTAGCGGACCTGAAATATGAAAATGTATTTGATACATATGTATTCACAGGTACCCTGACAGCTTTCAAGCAGTCAGTTCTTGGCCTGTCATCTCTGCAGCACCTCTGGTATCACGCTGATCATTTGCTCTATCGCAACACTGCAGAGACTCTCACTGATGTCATGAGCTACGGACTGCTTGCTACTCTCACCACTTCTCAATCTAAGTCCACGCTATCCTGGTTTGCTTCAGCTAAACACCGGAAACAGAGCCTTAAATACTTGTTCCTATATTGAACTCAATCTAAGTTTTTTGTCTCATTTATAATGTATTATAACAGAACTTTTTCCTATATTTGCATTTTTGTATCCACGGTTATTCTATTTTCCTGGTCTTATTATACGTCTTCCAGTAGTAAGCTTACATATTCTGGTACCTTTCCTTCTTTATTTTCTCTCCAGATTCACGGTTTTGGCTTCATATGTGAACTATTGTCATCCAGATTCCAATATAATTTTAAGCCAAAACCCTAACTGTAGAAGATCAATTCAGCACTCCCAGCTTCATAGTTTGTTACTATGTTTAGGGATCCTGATAAACACCAATACTTTGTTATATGATATATAATGGCCTACAGTTCAGAAGCTGTGATACACAATATTCAAATTACTGATTGATCTTGTCTGTTCCTTTAAGACATCCGTGACAACCCCCCTTTGCCTTCAGAACTGCATTAATTCTTTGTGGAATCAAATACATAAAAGTGATGAACTTTACAACTAATTCCAGATATAGCCTCCTTTACCAGTGTAGTTTTCTCAAAATTGACTACACAATGTTTTAAAAAATCAAGAAGGTAAGAAAGGGGCGCTATAAGCAATCTGGAATTCCAAAATAATAAGTCACTTGATAGTGCAATTTTAATTTTAATATTCCTTAATAGTAAGGTCTTAGAAAAATATTCCTTATTAGTAAGGTCTTAAAAAATAATAGATGACTTATTGAAATACCTCCTAAAGAGTTAAGTCCTGTAAGTGATAAATATTTGATTTCTATTAGACATAAACTTATGTGAATTCAATACATGAAAATGTGTAAAAAATTATTTAATGTGGTTAAAACAAGTGAGTGATGTATTAGTGTTTTTCTTAATGGTGATAAATGATGTTTGAAAATGCACCTACTCAATGTTCTATATCAACTTCTATCTACCTTAGTGCAAACAATAAATGAAATTGTTTATTAACAAAAACAGTGAATAATCTACTTCAATCTATTTTAATGTGTTACCAGTGTGTGTTGATAATCAATTGTTGATCCTACAAACTAAAACGAGTCTGACAATAAAGGGTATAATATAAAATAAATAAAGGATCCCAGGGGACTATGGACTACGAGTATTAAAACTTCATAAGATGTGCAATGCAAACATAGATGGTACCAATTTGATCATAAAAAACTGATTTAATATAATATATAAATAAGCAAAAAATATACATAAAATTAATACAAATACGTTACTAATCCTAGGCAATTAAATAAAATAACACCGGTGCTGTATATTCTAAGATGATTCAGAAGTGCTTAAAATGGCTGAATATAAAAGATTAAAAGCCAACTGAAAAATGTCATAAAAGATAACTGCACAATGACACAAACGATATAAAAATTAAAATGCTAATTAGAGAAATTGCTGGGTTGAGATAAGGGTATAATGTTGGTACTGGTTGAGCGTCTCAAAAATTCCAGTATTTCGTGTAGGATATGGGCTCAAAACATATATACACTCTAACAGTCTAGACGTTTGGTCTCAATGTATCCACAAGCGTAATTGTTGCAGTAAGAAACACTGTTACAAATTTTGGTTTTCTTTCCGTATTTCACAGTACTATCAAAAGGACAATAAGAAAAAACAATGTCTGAAGAATCTATCTGTAGTCTTGCTGTTAATACTTTTTAGCAATCCGGAGATATATTAGATCACAGTACCTTTAGATTAAATCTTTTTGACATCTCTCTCCTCTCCGTTGGCGTTACAACTGTTAGTTGATCAGCGGTGAGGTCACATGAGTTTCATGGACGAATGATGTGAGATCTTTCTTTGAATTAAGTGCGCGCACTATTTTCCTCGATGAATCCTTCTCACGGCTCCTCTCGCTGTTCTACTGCTAACCTCGGTTTCTTTATTGCAAACCGCAGGGATAGGTGCAGCGGTCCTGGGTGCCGGATTAAACAATAAGGTTGTGAGCTGTAAGGTTGGATCGACGCGTATCGGCTTCCACAAAGTCTTTCTCAAGATACCCTTCAGCTCTCTCTGATCTCCTTTTAAACCCTTTTTGGTACAGATACAAGGGGTCCTGTGATCTTTTAAATTAACTCCTTCAATGCCGTATAGTGGGTGAAACTGTTGTTTTCTTTATGCACATATAGCATTAATAAAAAAGTCTTTATGTTTCCTTTTTCAGTATTTACTAATATCCCTAATATCTCAACCCAATCGGACACCTCTATACAATAAATTAAATATATAAAATGAACATAGAAATATTCTAAACGATTTATATCATATTGTGGGTTATCACGTTAAATTGTGTATTGTGAAATCTGTTATTTTTACAAGTGCCATTATATACATAGACTGGGGGTTCTACTTTTTCCCATGTATGTTATTAGTAGATTACTTGTTGATTCCATAATTAGACGTTAATTTATAACATTATTATTAACATTTTGTCCCCATCTAGATCAGGTTGGAAAAGTTATAGAAACTACTTCTATAATGTTCGTATAAAATTGATATATAGATAGCAAAAATACATAACTTGAACCAAATGTATTAAGGTATTGAATGGGGCTGGGTATTCTAATTCGGTCATTATAAGGTATTCTAGGTGGTGTGAAATAATACTTCTTTAGATAACTAACGCCTAGATTTAGAGTTCTGCGGTAGCCGTCAAAACCAGAGTTAAGGGCTCCTAACGCTACTTTTTACCGCCCGCTGGTATTTAGAGTCAGTCAGGAAAGGGTCTAATGCTCACTTTCCAGCCGTGACTTTTCCATACCGCATATCCCCTTACGACAATTGCGTATTCTATCTTTTCAATGGGATCTTTCTAACGCCGGTATTTAGAGTCTTGGCTGAAGTGAGCGTTAGAACTCTAACGACAAAACTCCAGCCGCAGAAAAAAGTCAGGAGTTAAGAGCTTTCTGGGCTAACGCCGGGTTATAAAGCTCTTAACTACTGTGCTCTAAAGTACACTAACACCCATAAACTACCTATGTACCCCTAAACCGAGGCCCCCCACATCGCTGCCACTCTAATAAAAAATTTTAACCCCTATTCTGCTGACCGCACACCGCTGCCACCTACATTATCCCTATATACCCCTAATCTGCTGCCCCTAACACCGCCGACACCTACATAATATTTATTAACCCCTATTCTGCCCCCCCAACCTTACCTACACTTATTAACCCCTAATCTTCCGACCGGACCTCGTTGCCACTATAATAAATGTAATAACCCCTAAACCGCCTCACTCCCGCCTCGCAAACCCTATAATAAATTTTATTAACCCCTAATCTTCCCTCACTAACATCGCCGACACCTAACTTCAAGTATTAACCCCTAATCTGCCAACCGGACCTCACCGCTACTATAATAAATGTATTAACCCCTAAAGCTAAGTCTAACTCTAACCCTAACACCCCCCTAAGTTAAATATAATTTAAATCTAACTAAATAAATTATTTCTTATTAAATAAATTAATCCTATTTAAAGCTAAATACTTAATAAAATAAACCCTAATATAGCTACAATATAACGAGTAATTATATTGTAGCTATTTTAGGATTTATATTTATTTTACAGGCAACTTTGTATTTATTTTAACAAGGTACAATAGCTATTACTTATTAACTATTTAATAGCTACCAGTTAAAATAATTACAAAATTACCTGTAAAATAAATCCTAACCTAAGTTACAATTAAACCTAACACTACACTATCAATAAATTAATTAAATAAACTACCTACTATTACCTACAATTAAATCAACTAAACTAAATTACAAAAAAAAAAAAACACTAAATTACAAAAAAACCCACTAAATTACAAAAAATAAAAAAAGATTACAAGAATTTTAAACTAATTACACCTACTCTAAGCCCCCTAAAAAAATAACAAAGCCCCCCAAAATAAAAATGCCCTACCCTATTCTAAAATAAAAAGTTAACAGCTCTATTACCTTACCAGCCCTTAAAAAGCACTTTTGCGGGGCATGCACCAAAGAAATCAGCTCTTTTGCCTGAAAAAAAACATACAATACCCCCCCAACATTACAACCCACCACCCACATACCTCTAATCTAACCCACCCAAACCCCCCTTCAAAAACCTAACACTAAGACCCTGAAGATCTCCCTACCTTGTATTCACCCAGCCGGGTATCACCGATCCATCCAGAAGAGGGTCCGAAGTCTTCATCCTATCCGGCAAGAAGAGGTCCTCCAGAGGGTCCGAAGTCTTCATCCTATCCGGCAAGAAGAGGTCCTCCAGAGGGTCCAAAGTCTTCATCCAGGCGGCATCTTCTATCTTCTTCCATCCGGAGCAGAGCAGGTCCATCTTGAAGCAGCCGACGCGGAGCCATCCTTCCTCACCGACTGACTAACGACGAATGAAGGTTCCTTTAAATGACGTCATCCAAGATGGTGTCCCTCAAATTCCGATTGGCTGATAGGATTCTATCAGCCAATCGGAATTAAGGTAGGAAAAATCTGATTGGCTGATTTAATCAGCCAATCAGATTGAAGTTCAATCCGATTGGCTGATTGGATCAGCCAATCAGATTGAGCTCGCATTCTATTGGCTGATCGGAACAGAAAACATTCGAGAATGGTTTTAAAAGGTCATTAAACACTTCTTGTTTTTGTGTAGAAATTGTGCTAGTCCCAGGCAAGAAAGCAAATTATGTTACCTGCAGCTGCTAAAAATGAAATAGCTGCTTTAGACAATTTACATGTTGAAAACCTAGCTAACAGATTTTGTTTTTTAGTCTCTTTAGGGAGCATGGGTGATGTCATCCAGAAGGGCAATAGCGAAACAGGCAGCGGCGAAACGCATACTTGTCTAGCAAGCTCCATCAGGACTGTCACTGTCATGGTTGACTGCCTTTCACTGGTAATCTTATTCATGTGGGGTGCTGTCATGCCCGTGCCCGGGATTAAATCTGGGTCTCTGTGTTCTTGGGCCTGGGGCTTTTCACTTGCACTACTGGAGGGCTTTGGCTCAGTTTCATATCTTCAGAGTTGTGCTGCCTGCTCTGACTGGCTCTCTGGTTCCACCTGCCGGCCAGCTGTAGGAAGTTATGTAATCAGCTACTATGTAAAGCTGTTGAGCCTAGAATTTCATGCCCTAACATAGAGCCTTTTTCCGTTTGTGTCTCTGTATACATCTATTGGCTTTTCACCTGGCTTTCCCTACTGTTTCTGCATTTGTATTTCCCTTTTGTTGCATGCATGGTTTGCTCTGGTATTTTGACCCTTTTGCCTGGACTTGACCTTGCCTTATGTCTGCCTGATTCTGTACTGGATTTGTCTGGAAGTTATTAACCTCAGCTGTCTGACATCACTGCTGTGCATCTCTCCCAAGCCCTGGCATGGGCCTACAGTTTAACACAGGAGTGGGCCATCCTCTAATGCAGCCTGGACCTTTGTCCAACCCAGCTGGCTTTTGGGTGTGCAAATCCTGCTTAGTGCCTGCAAGTATTTGGTTACAGCTTAAGTTTTTGCTGTATCCTGGCACAGTCCTATCACAGCTAAAGTACCTGCCTGTAACATGCCTCAGAGCCTGCCTGTATCCTGCCACAGTCCCAGAGCCTGCCTGTATCTTGCCACAGCCCCATATCCTGCCTGTATCCTGCCACAGCCCCAGAGCCTGCCTGTATCCTACCACAGCGACAGAGCCTGCCTGTATCCTGCCCCAGAGCCTGCCTCTATCATGCCACAGCCACAGAGCCTGCCTGTATCCTGCCACAGCCAGAGAGCCTGCCTGTATCCTTACATAGCCCCAGAGTCTGCCTGTATCCTACCTCAGAGCCTGCCTGTATCCGGCCAAGCCACAGAGCCTGCATGTATCCTTACATAGCCCCAGAGCATGTCTGTATCCTGCCACAGCCACAGAGCCTGCCTGTATCCTGCCATAGCCACAGAGACTGCCTGTATCCTGCCACAGCCACACAGCCTGCCTGTATCCTGCCACAGTCACAAAGCCTGCCTGTATCCTGCCACAGCCACAGAGCCTGCCTGTATCCTGCCCCAGAGCCTGCCTCTATCATGCCACAGCCACAGAGCCTGCCTGTATCCTGTCACAGCCCCAGATCCTGCCTGTATCCTGCCACAGCCCCAGAGCCTGCCTGTATCCTGCCACAGCCACAGAGCCTGCCTGTATCCTGCCCCAGAGCCTGCCTCTATCATGCCACAGCCACAGAGCCTGCCTGTATCCTGCCACAGCCAGAGAGCCTGCCTGTATCCTTACATAGCCCCAGAGTCTGCCTGTATCCTGCCTCAGAGCCTGCCTGTATCCGGCCAAGCCACAGAGCCTGCATGTATCCTTACATAGCCCCAGAGCATGTCTGTATCCTGCCACAGCCACAGAGCCTGTCTGTATCCTGCCATAGCCACAGAGACTGCCTGTATCCTGCCACAGCCACACAGCCTGCCTGTATCCTGCCACATTCACAAAGCCTGCCTGGATCCTGCCACAGTCACAAAGCCTACCTGTATCCTGCCACAGTCACAAAGCCTGCCTGTATCCTGCCACAGTCACAGAGCCTGCCTGTATCCTGCCACAGGCACAAAGCCTGCCTGTATCCTGCCACAACCACAGAGCCTGCCTGTATCCTGCCACAGAGCCTAACTGTATCCTACCACAGAGCCTGCCTGTATCTTACCACAGAGCCTGCCTGTATCCTGCCACAGCCACAGAGCCTGTCTGTATCCTGCCACAGAGCCTAACTGTATCCTACCACAGAGCCTGCCTGTACCCTACCACAGAGCCTGCCTGTATCCTGCCATAGCCAAGGAGCCTGACAAGGGCCAGCTAAGTCCTGTCACTGTTCAGTGAGGTTCCTGTTCCTGTTCCAGTGAGGTTCCTGTTTCCAGAACTGGTCCATTCCGGTTTATTACTGACTTACTTTCCAGCAATATTTCTTTCTTTATAATTACTTTCTTCTAAAGTATTACTGAGCACTGTCTTTAATAAAATCTGTCAAAACCCTAAGCAGTAGTCATGCCAAAAGCTAAACAGAACTCCAAGTCAGATCACACCTCCCAAAACAAGCTCCCAACTCCTGAACCTACATACACTGAACTCTGCCAGTCTTGTTTGGTTTGACAGAGGGGCACACTACATTAACGTTGGGTTTGCTGTGGGAGGTACGACTTATGAGGTCACTCAGGCTTGGGTGGCAGTGATCCGTTTTCCCCATAGGCATTACCTTTGTACAAGCTGTGTTTAAAGGGACATTATACACTCATTTTTTCTTTGCATAAATGTTTTGTAGATGATCTATTTATATAGCCCATAAAGTTTTTTTTTTAAATTAATGTATAGTTTTGCTTATTTTTAAATAACATTGCTCTGATTTTCAGACTCCTAACCAAGCCCCAAAGTTTTATGTGAATACGCTCGACTACCTACTCCAGCTTGCTCCTGTTTGTGTAAAGGGTCTTTTCATATGCAAAAGAAGGGGGAGGGGGGGAGTGTCTTATTTGCCACTTGCAGTGGGCTTTCCAGCTACCTTTTCAACAGAGCCAAACTGACAGCTTCTAAGTAAGTTTTTAAACAGTTTTATACTGGATTTTTATATCAGTATCTGTGCATCTTATTCTTTATAGTAGTGTCTATTACATGCAGTTATATGAAAATGAGTGTATACTGTCCCTTTAACACCTGGGGAGTCTTACCATACCCAGGATTGTTATCGCTCTCCATGTCATTTGTCTAAAGTATATTGGGCAGCTGTTTACTTGTGGATTACTTTGGGCATTATGAAGGACAACGTTATTAGTGGAAATCATACATTTAACGATTCTGTTTTCATTTATAAACTATGCAATTTTCTGCTTAACTAAATAACACAGGAAAATGGGTCCTGAGTAAAAAACAAATAATCCTATATCAGTACCAATTCAAACCCACTTTTTCTCATTCATACAGTGAAAGTGAGACAAGTGGGGGCTGCCTGGTGAATATAAAGATACACGTTTTAGACACACACTTATTAATGCTAAATAACAGTGTAAATTGTACATATATAGATAAGAACAACAACAACAAAAACCTTAAACTTTAATTCACCCAGAATCTAAAATGGGTATAGAAATACCCTCATTAAAAACATTTAAAAATATTTAAAACAAATCAGGACTGCTGAGGTGTCTGAGAATATCAATGAGTATTCCATACAAGTGGATCAAATTTAAAAATTCACAAATACACTACTCCCCTTCTACGGTCTGCAAGTAAAAAGATCCCTGTAGTAATTACCATGATTAGGTAAGTCTCACAAATGTGGGTAATTGTTGGGCTTAACACATACATACTCTCGCAGAATGAATTACCACAAGAATTGTCACAAAATGGTTCAAGGGCTACAGTCTTACTCCGGATGGATACCAATGAGAACAAAATATGACAAAATTAAAGTGCACACAAATTATTCAGACATATCTCAGCAGACACGCACCTGATGGAGGTTTTGCCAGAGCTTTTTCAAAGGCGCCAACAATTACCCTACTAGTTTTTATAACCGTTGCGCCTGCATATCAGTCTGTAGCTTGCAAGTGACTGACACGCAGACTGCAGAGGATAGCGGCAGAGCTTGAAGCTGGAGTTCTCATTTCATAAGTTAAGGCAAAGCACCCTCCCGCGGGGGGGGGGGGGTAATGTCACTTGTCAGTAAATCTGTCACACAAGGTTAATGCTTCAATTACCTCTGTGTGGGTAATTTATGTACAGTGTGTGTAATAATTACACTCTTATTTATTGCATGGTTATTTTACACTGTGTATGAATGTGTGTTTATATTTTTTTTCTCTATATGCTTATGATAATGAGCTGAAGAACTTTTACTATACAATTCTTCATGGTTTGGCTCCCGGTGAATTACATTTAATAATACAATATTAATATGATTGGTGAGCCTACATGAAAGCAATGCTTTTGCCCTGAAAACTAAAAAAACTGCACATTAAAGTAAATACAAATCTCTGATTGCATAGTAATTACAAATAAGTATATATATATATATATATATATATATATATATATATATATATATATATATACTGTATATATGTATTTACTAAAATGTTTAATTTGCTGTTCCTTTAACAATTGATTTTCTGTGACTGTCTGCACTTACACATTATTTCAAATAAGGTCTCTTGTAGTAAATATACATTAACATAAGGCATAAATTTAACATCCAAAACAAATTACAAAATCAGATATTTTAGCATGGATTTTGTAAGCCACGCCCACAACCACGCCCCCATGCCCCCCCCTCCAACGTGTCCATAAACTAGCTGCATAAAAGGTGGCCACTGTTGTTCCTACGAACTGTGCTATTGTTCTTCTCCTGTACCTGCAGCTCTCTTTAAATTGAAGGTTTAAAAGGAAGAGTTATTGTGAACATTGTATGCATGAATAAGGGTTTATATCCAAAACCTCGCATTACATGTCTGTGTCCTAATAAAGGAAGAACGTTTTCAAGTGATGATGCTGTGGACATTTTATTATTTTGGAGAAAGGTTGGAGAATTGAGCTGAGTCTTCACTGGCATCCAGGGCCGTCTTTAATATTGACTGGACCCTGGGCAAACATTTTCTTGGGCTCCCCACCCTCCATGCAATTTTGCTCTCCACCCCAACATCCCAAAAAACAACTAAATATATTTTTTTAAAATTATTAGCCCAGTTATTATTATTAGTGGATCATCCACTGCCGGGCTAATCATTAAAAAAATAAAAATAAATTGCAATATGTGAAACTGGACCTAAGCAGTACTAATAAGTAAATACATATATAAATTCCTCCAATGTGGATTAATTTAATATGCTTTTGAATGTGATTCTGGTGTGAGGTTAGCTGGTTAAAGAGATTTAGGGCAACCAACAGGAGTAAAGCAAGGTAAAGACTGAGGAGGAAGCATGGAGGTGCAGACAAATATAAGTTTACTGACTGGAACAGCAGAACTACTATGGGAAGCTGTAAAATCTGAGACAGAGAGAAAAAACAACTATAAAAATAAACCTTACCTTAATGTGTGAAGTATCAGCATGACACTATACATCAGCCACAGCAACACATGTCACTTCTTTTCTAAGAACAAGTTCCCTCTCACCCTGCACTAGACAATGCTGCATGGGGAAGGGATGTGTGTGCACTCACTTATTCTTCCCAATAAAACCTTTCTACAAAGCAATGTTCCCCTAACAAACTTCTGTTAGTCGATCTTAGGGCCACAGCAGAAAGAGCAGGTCTAAGGGGACCAGCAAACTGGATGTTGTCTGTCCAAGGCTGCATGGATACAGTGTGAATGAGTAACACAGCCTCAAGACTGAAGAGAGCAGTGTGTACAGCTGCACAGATGCTCAAATTCTCATTTGCCTGCCACTCCAGCTTTCTGCTGCATGTGCCTACAGTCAGCCCTACCCAGAAACATCCCCACCACCAGAGCAGTTACCTGGTAACAGTGGTAACCCCAGCAGGACCTTTTCTGATGCAGTGGGAATGGCTGGATGCCGAGTTAGGGCTTTGCATTCAGTGCTGCACAGTGCACATCTAAAACAGCACATGACACTAGCTTGGCATGTCACATGACAGCGGCACGGTCTGGCACAGTTTCTCACAAATAAATATAAGCAGAGAGCTTTTAACTGTGACATTATTAGGACTGACTGTGTGTCCCCCCCATATCACATGACATCAGCAGTCTGGCATGAACCAAAAAAAAATAAATTGTTTTAGGACTCTTGGGCCCCTCAACAAAGACTGGGCCCTGGGCAGCTGCCCCTTTTGCCCTGTGTTAAAGACGGCCCTGCTGGCATCTTTAACACTCGGTGAGCTGCTGTTTGTATGTTTTCTAGCTCTCTTTAAAGCCATTCTTTTATTTTAATCAATTACTGAAAGCAGTTTGTAAAGCTCTGCATCTTTACATTGGCTGTCACCATCTTGTAGAGGGTGTAATGCTGCATCCTGGGATAGAAGCAGTACGTTTTTACAGATTTGTGATGTTACCGGCTTTTGTGACAGCTGTACCTTGCACTTTGAGTTAATGTACCTTTCCTCTGGATCTAATTCTTCTCACAAGATTTTATAGCTACTTTCTTTTTATTGAAATGCACCGCTACCCCTTTTCCTCCTCATATGGCAAGGGGCGGCAATAACCTCTCCAATCCACCCACTTTTTAGTTTATGACATTCTGGTTTCTTTAAACGGGTCTCCTGTAGAAGATCTATTTCTGGATTGTGCTTTTTCACTTGTTAAATAATTCATTTCTTTTTTATTGGAGAGGTTATGCCAGCTACATTCCATGAGACAATTTTTTATTTCAGACATATTCCGCCCTTTTCAGAATACAGCCAGTGAGTCATAAAACCTTTTCGAAAACCATGAACATGGATTTTAATGAGGGGACAAGGGGGAGGCGGCGAGAGAGGGGAGAGTGAGAGAGACAAAGAAAGAAAAGGGAAAAAAAGAAAGAAAAGCCTAATATGAGGTATAACCATTAAAAAACAAATATTATTATAAGAGGTAAAGGAGGAAAGCAAATGAATTGCACTGACAATGATTTATCAAGTATAGCTTGGTTTTTATGGCATAATTATTTAACCTGCTGAAGTATAAAGTCTTTGGGCACCATTTATTAAGCAGCGGATGCTTCTTCGGAGGCCCATCCTGAAACGGAAGTTAAGAAGCAGCAGTCATAAGATCGCTGATCCTTAACCTGTCAGGATGATTGACAGCCCCTGCTAGCGGCCTAGAAATGCTTCTCAAATGATAAATGCAGACAGCGTATGCTATCGGTATTTAGCAATGTCGAGAGATGTGAATAAGCTGAGATCTCATATTCACCTAGATTACGAGTTTTGCGCTATACCAGGTGCGTAAAGAAGGCAATAAAATGAGCGGTATCGCACTTTCCATAGCGCTGCCATTACGAGTTACTGAAAAACCTCCTTGTGCTGTGCGTTATGATGTGTTAAGCTCCATACCGCACAAAAGCCAAAGGCTGAGTTTACGTGCTCGTGCACGCTTTCCCCCATAGACATCAATGGGGAGAGAGTGTTAGAGAAAAACTAACACCTGCAATATCGTAATGGCAAATCGCTGTAACGCAACCCCATTGATGTCTATGGGGTAAAGAAAGTTATAATTAAACCTAACACCCTAACATAACCCCCCTAGTCTAAACACCCCTAGTCCCCAACATCGCTGACACTAAATGATTTTAACCCCAAATCCTCCGCCCCCAACATTGCTGACACCTAAATAAAGTGATTAACCCCAAATCTGCCACTCCCCAACATTGCGGGCACTACATAAACCTATTAACCCCTAAACCTCCTGCCCCCTACATCCCAACTAATAAACCTATTAACCCCTAAACCACCAACTAATAAAGCGCAACTAATAAATAAACCTATTAACCCCTAAACCTCCGGCCCCCTACATCCCAACTAATAAACCTATTAAATGAAAACAACAGCAATCAGCGCACCCAGCAGAAAATAGAAACAGAGACACTCAGAGCGTAAACAAGCCTGTTTAATTGAATGTATCAAATCCTCATCCAAGGCACCACTATACAACAGGTGAATAGGCAAATAGTATAGTAGAACAGACAGCACAGGTCAGAAATGGTCAGACGCGTTTCATAGTGTATTAACACATAACTTCCTCAGTGACCATACTTATCACCCATGATACACCGCTATATAACACTAGGATGGACCCTCCCAATTAATGGATGTCCAATAAGAGACAAATAAATCTCTGAGGCGGAATATAATGGGTGAAAAGAGGGATACTTAAACTATGTACTAATAGACAAAAAATACAAGAAAATGTTATATATATGAGTACTAATACCAAACTAACTTATTTCATCACACAAATTCAAATCAATGCATAAAATAAGACAAAATTAATAATAATGTGTGTAAATAATTAAAAATATAAATGTAAAATATTAAATTATAAAAAACACATATAATAACAGTGTGCTGAGAATATTTAAAGAGACAGTAAAGCATTAAAGCTGTTGATCTACATACAGTTTAACATCAAAATCTGAGTTTAAACCTACTGGCATCCTTGTATCCAACTGAAAGATCCATAAAACTTCTCTTTAATGAGAGTGATTCCTCTATTCCCCCCTCTTGGGTGCCTGGGAATCAGATGGATAGCTTGGAATGACAACAGGGAACTGTCAGAATTGTGATATTTTTGAAGTGCAGGGAGATTGGAGTAGTGGACTCAGGGTCCTCAATAGAACGCAAATGTTCTAAGAAACGGTCCTTGAGGGCATGTGTCGTTTGTCCTATGTATTGCCTCAAACACCCCCTGCAGGTCAAAAGATGAATGACATAACAGGAACTGCAAGTCATATGTTCCCGAATCTGAAAACTCTTTTTGTTTACTGTAGACACAAAATTAGTTCCAAAAGAAGCATAGGAGCAGGATTTGCATCTTCTACTCCCACACCTGAAAAAAACGGGCTTAATAGACAACCAATTTTGTGCTGCCTGTTCTACTATAGTATTTGCCTATTCACCTGTTGTATAGTGGTGCCTTGGATGAGGATTTGATGCATTAAATTAAACAGGCTTGTTTACGCTCTGAGTGCCTCTGTTTCTATTTTCTGCTGGGTGCGCTGATTGCTGTGGTTTTCATTTATTTGTTGGAGCGGTGGTGGAACGCTCTTCTCTCTGCACCAGCTGATTGAGTGACGTCGGTGTGATGCAAAGGGCGTGTGTTTTTCTACGTGAAGATCACTGCAGGATTCCGTATACCATTTGAAGCAAGTGTTTGAGCGCTTCCCGGTTGTTGTTTTTAATAAACCTATTAACCCCTAAACCGCCAACTAATAAAGCCCAACTAATAAATAAACCTATTAACCCCTAAACCACCAGCCCCCACATCGCAAAACACTAAATTAAACTATTAACCCCTAAACCTAACACCCCCTAACTTTAAATTAAAAGTCACAATATAACTATATAAAAACAATTACACCTAATCTAATAAAAACACCCCCTTACCTACAATAAACTACCAAAAGCCCTTAAAGTTAAACAGCTCTTTTACCTAGAAAAAAATACAAAGTCCCCCCAACAGTAAAATCCCCCACCCAGCCAACCCCCCAAAATAAAAAACTTAAGTAAAAAAAAACAAAAACTAAGCTACCCATTGCCCCTAAAGGGACATTTGTATGGGCATTGCCCTGTATGGGCATTCAGCTCTTTTACTGTCCTTAAAAGGGCATTCAGCTCTTTTACAAGCCCAAAGCCCTAATCTTAAAAAAACAAAACCCAAAAACAAAAACAAAAACTAACACTAACCCCAGAATATCTACTCACGGTTCCTAAAGTCCGGACATCCATCTCCATCCAGTCGGCGAGAAGTCTTCATTCAGATGGTGAGAAGTCTTTATCCAGACAGCGACATCTTCATCCATCGCAGGGGGCGTCTTCTATTTTCATTCCGGCGACGCTGAGCTATCCGGGACCCGCAATGACATCATGCGCGGATTGTCCTCTTCGTACCATCACCGCCGTACACTGAAGTTGAATGCAAGGTACCTGTTTAAAAACGGCATACCTTGCATTTCTATTGCCTGATTTGATTCCTTAAATTCAAATCAGCCAATAGGATGAGAGCTACTGAAATCCTATTGGCTGTTCAAATCAGATAGTTTTTTGGGATTTTTTTTTTTTTTTAAGATTAGCGCTTTGGGCTTGTAAAAGAGCTGAATGCACTTTTAAGGGCAGTAAAAGAGCTGAATGCCCTTTTAAGGGCAATACCCATACAAATGCCCCTTTAGTTTATGGGTATCTTAGGTTTTTTTTAGACTTAGGTTTTTTATTTATGGGGGTTAGTTGGGTTAGTTGGGCTGTTTAACTTAGGGCAATGCCCTACAAAATACCCTTTTAAGGGCTATTGGTAGTTTATTGTAGGTTAGGGGGTGTTTTCATTTTGGGGGGCTTTTTTATTTTTATAGGGCTATTAGATTAGGTCTAATTGTTTTTATTTTTGATAATTTTGTTTATTATTTTTTGTAATCTTAGGCCTAGATTTGGAGTTTGGCGTTAGCCGTGAAAACCAGCGTTAGAGGCTCCTAACGCTGGTTTTAGGCTAACTCCGGTATTTGGAGTCACTCAAAATAGGGTCTAACGCTCACTTTTCAGCCACGACTTTTCCATACCGCAGATCCCCTTACGTCATTTGCATATCCTATCTTTTCAATAGGATCTTCCTAACTCCGGTATTTAGAGTCGTGTCTGAAGTGAGCGTTAGACATCTAACGACAAAACTCCAGCCGCAGGAAAAAAGTCAGTAGTTAAGAGCTTTCTGGGCTAACGCCGGTTCATAAAGCTCTTAACTACTGTACTCTAAAGTACACTAACACCCATAAACTACCTATGTACCCCTAAACTGAGGCCCCCCACATCGCCGCCACTCGAATAAAAAATTTTAACCCCCAATCTGCCGACCGCCACCTACGTTATACTTATGTACCCCTAATCTGCTGCCCCTAACACCGCCGACCCCTGTATTATATTTATTAACCCCTAATCTGCCCCCCACAACGTCGCCGCCAGCTACCTACAATAATTAACCCCTAATCTGCCGACCGCCACCTACGTTATACTTATGTACCCCTAATCTGCTGCCCCTAACACCGCCGACCCCTATATTATATTTATTAACCCCTAATCCGCCTCACTAACCCTATAATAAATAGTATTAACCCCTAATCTGCCCTCCCTAACATCGCCAACACCTAACTTCAATTATTAACCCCTAATCTGCCGACCGGAGCTCACCGCTATTCTAATAAATGTATTAACCCCTAAAGCTAAGTCTAACCCTAACACTAACACCCCCCTAAATTAAATATAATTTTAATCTAACAAAATTTATTAACTCTTATTAAATAAATTATTCCTATTTAAAGCTAAATACTTACCTGTAAAATAAACCCTAATATAGCTACAATATAACGAATAATTACATTGTAGCTATTTTAGGATTAATATTTATTTTACAGGCAACTTTGTAATTATTTTAACCAGGTCCAATAGCTATTTAATAGTTAAGAACTATTTAATAGCTAAAATAGTTAAAATAATTACAAATTTACCTGTAAAATAAATCCTAACCTAAGTTACAATTAAACCTAACACTACACTATCAATAAATTAATTAAATAAAATACCTATAATTATCTACAATTAAACCTACCACTACACTATCAATAAATTAATTAAATAAAAATACACTAAATTGTGAAAAATTAAAAAACTCTAAGATTACAAAAAATTATAAACAAAATTATTAAAAATAAAAACAATTACACCTAATCTAATAAAAACACCCCCTTACCTACAATAAACTACCAAAAGCCCTTAAAGTTAAACAGCTTTTACCTAGAAAAAAATACAAAGTCCCCCCAAACAGTAAAACCCCCCACCCAGCCAACCCCCCAAAATAAAAAACTTAAGTAAAAAAAAACAAAAACTAAGCTACCCATTGCCCCTAAAGGAACATTTGTATGGGCATTGCCCTGTATGGGCATTCAGCTCTTTTACTGTCCTTAAAAGGGCATTCAGCTCTTTTACAAGCCCAAAGCCCTAATCTTAAAAAAACAAAACCCAAAAACAAAAACTAACACTAACCCCAGAATATCTACTCACGGTTCCTAAAGTCCGGACATCCATCTCCATCCAGTCGGCGAGAAGTCTTCATTCAGATGGTGAGAAGTCTTTATCCAGACAGCGACATCTTCATCGATCGCAGGGGGCGTCTTCTATTTTCATTCCGGCGACGCTGAGCTATCCGGGACCCGCAATGACATCATGCGCGGATTGTCCTCTTCGTACCATCACCGCCGTACACTGAAGTTGAATGCAAGGTACCTGTTTAAAAACGGCATACCTTGCATTTCTATTGCCTGATTTGATTCCTTAAATTCAAATCAGCCAATAGGATGAGAGCTACTGAAATCCTATTGGCTGTTCAAATCAGATAGTTTTTTTGGGTGTTTTTTTTTTTTTAAGATTAGCGCTTTGGGCTTGTAAAAGAGCTGAATGCACTTTTAAGGGCAGTAAAAGAGCTGAATGCCCTTTTAAGGGCAATACCCATACAAATGCCCCTTTAGTTTATGGGTAGCTTAGGTTTTTTTTAGACTTAGGTTTTTTATTTATGGGGGTTAGTTGGGTTAGTTGGGCTATTTAACTTAGGGCAATGCCCTACAAAATACCCTTTTAAGGGCTATTGGTAGTTTATTGTAGGTTAGGGGGTGTTTTCATTTTGGGGGGCTTTTTTATTTTTATAGGGCTATTAGATTAGGTCTAATTGTTTTTATTTTTGATAATTTTGTTTATTATTTTTTGTAATCTTAGGCCTAGATTTGGAGTTTGGCGTTAGCCGTGAAAACCAGCATTAGAGGCTCCTACCGCTGATTTTAGGCTAACTCCGGTATTTGGAGTCACTCAAAATAGGGTCTAACGCTCACTTTTCAGCCACGACTTTTCCATACCGCAGATCCCCTTACGTCATTTGCATATCCTATCTTTTCAATAGGATCTTCCTAACTCCGGTATTTAGAGTCGTGTCTGAAGTGAGCGTTAGACATCTAACGACAAAACTCCAGCCGCAGGAAAAAAGTCAGTAGTTAAGAGCTTTCTGGGCTAACGCCGGTTCATAAAGCTCTTAACTACTGTACTCTAAAGTACACTAACACCCATAAACTACCTATGTACCCCTAAACTGAGGCCCCCCCACATCGCCGCCACTCGAATAAAATTTTTTAACCCCTAATCTGCCGACCGCCACCTACGTTATACTTATGTACCCCTAATCTGCTGCCCCTAACACCACCGACCCCTGTATTATATTTATTAACCCCTAATCTGCCCCCCACAACGTCGCCGCCAGCTACCTACAATAATTAACCCCTAATCTGCCGACCGCCACCTACGTTATACTTATGTACCCCTAATCTGCTGCCCCTAACACCGCCGACCCCTATATTATATTTATTAACCCCTAATCTGCCCCCCACAACGTCGCCTCCACCTGCCTACACTTATTAACCCCTAATCTGCCGAGCGGACTGCACCGCTACTATTATAAAGTTATTAACCCCTAATCTGCCTCACTAACCCTATAATAAATAGTATTAACCCCTAATCTGCCCTCCCTAACATCGCCAACACCTAACTTCAATTATTAACCCCTAATCTGCCGACCGGAGCTCACCGCTATTCTAATAAATGTATTAACCCCTAAAGCTAAGTCTAACCCTAACACTAACACCCCCCTAAATTAAATATAATTTTAATCTAACAAAATTAATTAACTCTTATTAAATAAATTATTCCTATTTAAAGCTAAATACTTACCTGTAAAATAAACCCTAATATAGCTACAATATAACGAATAATTACATTGTAGCTATTTTAGGATTAATATTTATTTTACAGGCAACTTTGTAATTATTTTAACCAGGTACAATAGCTATTTAATAGTTAAGAACTATTTAATAGCTAAAATAGTTAAAATAATTACAAATTTACCTGTAAAATAAATCCTAACCTAAGTTACAATTAAACCTAACACTACACTATCAATAAATTAATTAAATAAAATACCTATAATTATCTACAATTAAACCTACCACTACACTATCAATAAATTAATTAAATAAAATACCTACAATTATCTACAATTAAACCTAACACTACACTATCAATAAATAAATTAAATACAATACCTACAAATAACTACAATGAAATAAACTATCTAAAGTACAAAAAATAAAAAAGAACTAAGTTACAAAAAATAAAAAAATATTTACAAACATAAGAAAAATATTACAACAATTTTAAACTAATTACACCTACTCTAAGCCCCCTAATAAAATAACAAACAATACCCCCCCCAACATTACAACCCACCACCCACATACCCCTAATCTAACCCAAACCCCCCTTAAATAAACCTAACACTAAGCCCCTGAAGATCTTCCTACCTTGTCTTCACCCTACCAGGTTCACCGATCCGTCCTGAAGAGCTCCTCCGATGTCCTGATCCAAGCCCAAGCGGGGGGCTGAAGAGGTCCATGATCCGGCTGAAGTCTTCATCCAAGCGGGAGCTGAAGAGGTCCATGATCCGGCTGAAGTCTTCATCCAAGCGGGAGCTGAAGAGGTCCATGATCCGGATGAAGTCTTCTATCAACGGCATCTTCAATCTTCTTTCTTCCGGATCCATCTTGCAGACCTCCGACGCGGAACATCCTCTTCTCCCGACGCCTACTAGCCGAATGACGGTTCCTTTAAGGGACGTCATCCAAGATGGCATCCCTCGAATTCCGATTGGCTGATAGGATTCTATCAGTCAATCGGAATTAAGGTAGGAATATTCTGATTGGCTGATGGAATCAGCCAATCAGAATCAAGATCAATCCGATTGGCTGATCCAATCAGCCAATCAGATTGAGCTCGCATTCTATTGGCTGATCGGAACAGCCAATAGAATGCAAGCTCAATCTGATTGGCTGATTGAATCAGCCAATCGGATTGAACTTGATTCTGATTGGCTGATTCCATCAGCCAATCAGAATATTCCTTCCTTAATTCCGATTGGCTGATAGAATCCTATCAGCCAATCGGAATTCGAGGGACGCCATCTTGGATGACGTCCCTTAAAGGAACCGTCATTCGGCTAGTAGGCGTCGGGAGAAGAGGATGTTCCGCATCGGAGGTCTGCAAGATGGATCCGGAAGAAAGAAGATTGAAGATGCCGTTGATAGAAGACTTCATCCGGATCATGGACCTCTTCAGCTCCCGCTTGGATGAAGACTTCAGCCGGATCATGGACCTCTTCAGCTCCCGCTTGGATGAAGACTTCAGCCAGATCATGGACCTCTTCAGCCCCCCGCTTGGGCTTGGATCAGGACATCGGAGGAGCTCTTCAGGACGGATCGGTGAACCTGGTAGGGTGAAGACAAGGTAGGAAGATCTTCAGGGGCTTAGTGTTAGGTTTATTTAAGGGGGTTTGGGTTAGATTAGGGGTATGTGGGTGGTGGGTTGTAATGTTGGGGGGGGGTATTGTATGTTTTTTTTTACAGGCAAAAGAGCTGAATTTCTTGGGGCATGCCCCGCAAAGGGCCCTGTTCAGGGCTGGTAAGGTAAAAGAGCTTTGAAATGTAGTAATTTAGAATATGGTAGGGCATTTTGTTATTTTGGGGGTCTTTGTTATTTTATTAGGGGGCTTAGAGTAGGTGTCATTAGTTTAAAATTGTTGTAATATTTTTCTTATGTTTGTAAATATTTTTTTATTTTTTGTAACTTAGTTCTTTTTTATTTTTTGTACTTTAGTTAGTTTATTTCATTGTAGTTATTTGTAGGAATTGTATTTAATTTATTTATTGATAGTGTAGTGTTAGGTTTAATTGTAGGTAATTGTAGGTATTTTATTTAATTAATTTAATGATAGTATAGTGTTAGGTTTAATTGTAACTTAGGTTAGGATTTATTTTACAGGTAATTTTGTAATTATTTTAACTAGGTAACTATTAAATAGTTCTTAACTATTTAATAGCTATTGTACCTGGTTAAAATAATTACAAAGTTGCCTGTAAAATAAATATTAATCCTAAACTAGCTACAATGTAATTATAATTTATATTGTAGCTATATTAGGATTTATTTTACAGGTAAGTATTTAGCTTTAAATAGGAATAATTTATTTAATAAGAGTTAATTAATTTCGTTAGATTAAAATTATATTTAATTTAGGGGGGTGTTAGTGTTAGGGTTAGACTTAGCTTTAGGGGTTAATACATTTATTATAGTAGCGGTGAGCTCCGGTCGGCAGATTAGGGGTTAATGTTTGAAGTTAGGTGTCGGCGATGTTAGGGAGGGCAGATTAGGGGTTAATACTATTTATTATAGGGTTAGTGATGCGGATTAGGGGTTAATAACTTTATTATAGTAGCGCTCAGGTCCGCTCGGCAGATTAGGGGTTAATAAGTGTAGGCAGGTGGAGGCGACGTTGAGGGGGGCAGATTAGGGGTTAATAAATATAATATAGGGGTCGGCGGTGTTAGGGGCAGCAGATTAGGGGTACATAAGGATAATGTAAGTAGCGGCGGTTTACGGAGCGGCAGATTAGGGGTTAAAAATAATATGCAGGGGTCAGCGATAGCGGGGGCGGCAGATTAGGGGTTAATAAGTGTAAGGTTAGGGGTGTTTAGACTCGGGGTACATGTTAGGGTGTTAGGTGCCGACGTAGGAAGTGTTTACGCATAGCAAACAATGGGGCTGCGTTAGGAGCTGAACGCGGCTTTTTTGCAGGTGTTAGGTTTTTTTTCAGCTCAAACAGCCCCATTGTTTCCTATGGGGGAATCGTGCACGAGCACGTTTTTGAGGCTGGCCGCTTGCGTAAGCAACTCTGGTATCGAGAGTTGAAGCTGCGTTAAAAATGCTCTACGCTCCTTTTTTGGAGCCTAACGCAGCCTTTATGTGGACTCTCAATACCAGAGTTATTTTTATGGTGCGGCCAGAAAAAAGCCGGCGTTAGCTACGCGGGTCGTTACCGACAAAACTCTAAATCTAGGCCTTAGAGTTTTGTATTTTTCGTAATTTAGTGTTTATTATTTTTTGTAATGTTAGATTTTTAATTTTTTTTTCTTAGTATTAGGTTTTTTAAATGTGTAATTTGGTTTTTTTAATTAGTAGTTTTTTTTTAATTTAATTTGAATAGTAATGTTAGGTTAATTTATAGTTTAATGTTAGTTTTTTTTATTTCACAGGTAAGTTTTTATTTATTTTAAGATAGTTATATTGTAACTTTTAATTTAAAGTTGGGGGGGGTGTTAGGTTTAGGGGTTAATAGTTTAATTCAGTGTTTTGCAATGTGGGGGCTTGCGGTTTAGGGGTTAATAGGTTTAGTTTCTTAGTTACGATGTGGAGGGCTGGAGGTTTAGGGGTTAATAGCTTAATTTAGTGTTGGCGACGTCAGGGGCGGCGGATAAGAGGTTAATCATTTTATGTAGTGTCGGCGATGTCAGGGAGTGGCGGATTAGGGGTACTAGATTTATTTAGTGTTGGTGATGTGGGAGGGCGGTGGATTAGGGGTTAATAGGTAGTTTATGGGTATTAGTGTTCTTTGTAACATTTTAGTTATGAGTTTTGTGAAACATTTTTGTTTCACAAAATCCATAACTACTGGTCCCAGATGGTAGAATGGATCGTTTCGCTATAGGCTGTAACGCAAGCATTTTAGACAGACCGCACAACCTGTAATACGGCGCTATGGAAAATCCCACACTCAAACGTCATTTTTTTGAGTGCGGAATGGACGTTGTGTTACAGGCTAAAATGCCTGTGGTATAGCTATACTGCCGCAACTCATAATATGCGCTACCGGCCATTCCAGTGCAATGGCCAATTTTTCAGCAGTAATAGCCGTACCGCACCATAACGCAAAACTCGTAATCTAGGCCATTGTTTTTTATGCTTGTTTTATCGACCATGTCATTTTCATATGGGATGTTTCAATGGAAAGTGCTGAAAATTTTCATACAAATACTTAGGGGTAGATTTATCAATGTGGGGGGGAAAGATCCGCTGTAGCGGATCATGTCCGCTGCACATCGATAAATTCCGACAGCATACGCTGTCAGCATTTATTATTGCACAAACATTTCTAGTTAAATACTTGTGCAAAGCCACTCCTGCCGCAAGCAAGGGTTGTCAATCAACCCGGTCGTATCTGATCGGGCTGATTGCTTTCTGCCGCCTCAGAGATGGCGGACGAGTTAAGGAGCAGCGATCTTATGACCACTGCTTCTTAAAGGGCCACTGTAAGTAAATATTTTCTATGCCTGTTACTAACTAACTACCCCAAATACGCTTTTTATCAATAGCATTTCATTAACATATCTTTACCGTATATCAGAAATCTTGTCTGCAAATTTAATTGTTTTCCAAACCCACTCTGTGGGTATCCTTTGCTCTGTACCAATCCGTTTACAATACCTAGGTTTCAAAATGGCGCTTTAAAAACAATTTCATTGGTTTAAGTATTTTGAACACACAGTGCTGAAAATAGTGGGCAGGATAATGTGACATCATCGGGGAATAAAAGATATAACTTTTATAACGTTATGAAACTTTGTTTTGGAGAAAATATAGGTCAGTAGGTTTTAATTAATGTTTATTAACTTTAATATGTTAGTTGTTTGGCTTAAAAATTATAACAGAAAGTAATCCTTTAACTTACATTTCCGGCGACCCAGAAAGTACGGTGGTAGATAGCAGCATCCTCTGCTTGGTAAATCTGCCCCATTATTTAAGCAATATGGGGTTTAAACTCACAGGTGCAATTGCGCTAGATAACGTTGCTTATTTAGACTTAGAGATCAGTTTAGTTAAGTGTAACAACACTATTGAGACGTCTATGTTTAGTAATGAAGTCTCAGGCAACAGTATTTTAAAGGGACCTGAAATCCCAACTTTTTCTTTCATTATTCAGATAGAGATTATAATTTACTACTATTATCAAATGTTTATTTGCTGAAGAGATATCTAGATAGGTAGCGTGCACGTGCCTGAAGCACTACATGACAGGAAATAGTGCTACCATCTAGTGCTCTTGCTAATGTATAAGATTGTTGCAAAACAGCTGCTATATAGTGCTGCAGACACGTGCACACCCCTGAACTTACATCACTACTTTTCAACGAAGGATAACAAGAAAACAAAGAAAATTTGATAATAGAAGTAAATTGGAAAATTACTACTAAGGGCACGTGGTTAAATAAAACTTGTTTCTTTTACTGCAATAGCAGGGTTTGCAAGTCATGCCAATAGGGAATGAGAAAATGTGATGGAGTTTGTGCAATCTCAGGTGTTATTTTTTTCTATTGATTTCTAAGGGGGAATACATGCACGAGCACGCAAAAACTTATTTTTTTTAACTTGTAATACGAACGCAACCCAACAAGCGCAAAAATGAAAATCCTAACAGAGTTTTCATGATCGTGAAAAAAAATACTGTGCCACTTGTAATCTAGCCCAAAGTGTAGCAAATTACCTGTAATTGACTTTTTTGTATAACTATGGCAGGAGTGATACGTCAGAAACTTACGTTATTGAGAAAGGCGGAGTGCTGAAACGCGTCTAATGTGAGTGTTGTGTACACAAAGCCTGTGGGCATTTTATTTGTTCCCCTCCACACTGCTTGTTATTAATGAAGATTTGATAAAGAAATTAACTTTAATTTGTGACTAATACCTCTTTTGTGTGTTTGTTGATTACCGGATCGTGGATGGGTCCATAGCGGTGTTCGTTGAAGTGCACGGACACTGCTTCATAGAATAGTTTTCCTCCGCAACTAAGGGGTAGATTTATTAAGCAGCATATGCGCCATCGATGCCCCATTACTTCAGATCCACCAGAGACAGAAGTTAAGAAGCAACAGTCGTGAGAACCTTTTAGGTGGCGGACTGAAATCATCCCGATCTGATACTATCAGGATGATTGATGGCCCCTGCTAGCATCCAATTGGCCGCCAGTGAGAAGTGGGTGGAATTGCACAAGCATCTCACTAGAAATGCTTGTGCAATGATAAATGTCGACAGCGTTAGCGGACATGATTCACTCAACCTTTGGTAATTCTGCCCCTAAATCTCTGTGTATGGCTGTTTGTACTCCCCTGATATGCTTGGTAAAAGCCCGGAGTGCGCCGCAGAGTAAGCAGTTTGGTGAAACTTGTAACTAGGCCTGGTGCAGAAAGAGAACATTCCTTTCTTCTGTTCGCTGTCTCAATAGAGAAATAGTGAAATAGAAGAATTGTATCTTTACCTATCTGTAACACAGCTTCTTGCTATGTGCTCTCATTATGTTCACCTTATATGAAAAGTTTAGATATTTGATAATTGCTGTTTGCTTGTTGGGCCTGTCATCTATAGACTTCTGTGGCAACCCTTTTCTATGAGCAGGTAACTGAAATGAGGCAAATTTAACGAGATAAGAGAAATGCTGAGATCAGGCCCACAATCCGAGTCTTACTCCTACGTGCCCATCTTCCAGTTTTGCAATTTTACTTTCAGTTATGTGTAGTTTGCTCATATTTATATAGGCCATCTTCCACATCTGAAATTCTGGACTCCATCTCCTTTAGTCTGACAGCAAATTGTCTCACGTCAGTTCATAAAGCTGCAGAATTGTTTCTGATCTGATCAGTGTTCCCTCTAAGGCCAGATTTTGTGAGCGGCCCAGCAGTGAAACAGTTAATAAGGTACCTTGCTGTCTGCATTGTGTATTGTTTGCTAACTACAATATGTGGTTCTCTAATTAACTGTTTTGCTGCTGGGTCCCTCACAAATTCTGGCCTTAGAGGGAACACTGGATCTGGTCAAACTGAGAGAGCAGGGGGTCCAGAGCCTCTTTAGAAAAGATTTGTGCATCAGAGATATTGGCAGCAGGTGGACCTTGGTCCGATCTCTCTCCTGAACTTGGTTCAATACTATTTCTATTTTTCTTATCTCTGTTTTAGCTGGCATAGATTACGAGTGGAGCGGTAGTTTGCGCTCGCCTCTAGAAGCAATGTTTTTGTGCTCGGAGATTCACGCTCTTTGAAAGTAAAACGTTTTTGTTTGTGCGTTCCCAAAGTTGCGGTAACAAATATACTTTGAGAAGTCATGAATACAAATTCGCATTCCCCCATAGACTTCTATGGAGCTGAAAAAGTTGAATAAACACCTACAATTTGCATAAGCACGAAAAACGCAACATAAGAAGATAATATTGCATATTTCATAATCCAATGTCCTGCACATAGCTGAATATGTTCTATTCATTCTTAAAGAGATATTTATATCTGATGTATTTTTTAATAAATATATATATTTATACTTATATACTGTATATACATATATTTGATACGGTAAGAAAAGAACTAAATACCTAGTGAGTCACTATATGCTCACTTAAAAGACAGGGAAATCAGCACTGTAAACATCCCAGCAAAAGAATGCCCTCATCAAGAAACATGTATATACAGAATATCACAACATAAAACCAAGTAAAAGAACGTGAGGGTGTTTGATCTTGAGTGAAGATATCCGCTTTTGATGTTTTTGCAGACTGGAATGTGGGACATTGGCATCTTTGACAAGAACTGCTGAGGGTAACTGGAACCAGCTTTTTTCACCTGGTACTTATGCCGGTGAACATCGGGCAAGCAAGTGAGCTCCAACGACACACTCGATATATTCATATGAGGATATTGAGGTATAAGTGGACCTTATGATCGACAAGGTGTCAGTATTACGGCAGAGTATAAGGAAAGTGGAGAGCTGACTAAGCATGCAGCAACTTAAGGATTGTCAGAACTGCTAGGTGTTTTTTGTCTAAGTGTATTAGCTGATCTTGCAGCTAGAGGGGGGTGTTGCAGAACCTTTATTAGTGTCTGCAGGCAGGAAGTAGGGTCACTAACCTGTTCTTGTCTTCCCTCCCTTCCCTCCCAAGTTACAGGTGTTCACTTTCCAGTTGTGGATGGAGTGTTCCAGTTGACAGCAGACTGCAGAGATCCCGGCAAAAGTCTCACTTTGGCTGGGGGCTGAATATTCATTCGGACCTTTGTAAGACCAAAGTGCTGTAATTATGATCTTAGGGACCCTCCTTCGGAACTAACAGTCTTTTGGCCGAGGAACCGTTGTCTTAGCAGTTTTGGGGTCCGGTAAAACATATGAACTATAAATATATAAAAACAAATTTTGTACTTTATTTTCACAAAATAAATATAAAACACTTTAAAATTATAATGTTATAAGGTGCACCTTATAGTTAATAGTATAATAATTTTATATTGCACAATTAGCAGCACAAATACTAAACAAACCAAAATTCCCAAATGCTCAAGGATAAGGATATCTATAGTAGTGTTAAACCTGATATATATTTGTAACAATGTTCCTCTCTTATTTAATCCTTTTTTGTTGTAACAATTATTGGAAGTGTCAAGGTTATGTGTCTTGTCCTCTTTTTGTTATGCAATTTTTGAGTATTTTATGTCCCCAAAAGAGTCTTTTTTTGACTATATTTATATTGATGCACGTTTGGTTACTTGTGATCGTTGGTCAATATAGTGTTTGTCAATTGCGATTACTAATATCCTCTTTTTGCGGAGGTTTAGTTGTAGAACTATTAGCCCCAAAAATAGAAAGTTAATTCTCACTCACCAGAATCCGAAAGGTTTTACTTTTACCTTTCCCCGACTGTGCTATTTTTCCTTCGCAGCGATATTGGCGTCTCCAATTCAGCCGTTTGTTCAGGCTGTGACGTTTGCTCCTCACGTGATCGCTCCAATGCGCCAATAGCCAAGTCGGGTTACCGGTGGGAATTTTTCAAACTTGCAATAGGATTTTTTTTGAGTTGCAAATTTCTTTCAAAGTTGTAATATCCACATTGATGGGGTCTCAAGGGGTCCTCCTTGACTGGACAGAAAGGAGGACCCCTTGAGACCCCATCAATGTGGATATTACAACTTTGAAAGAAATTTGCAACTCAAAAAAAATCCTATTGCAAGTTTGAAAAATTCCCACCAGTAACCCGACTTGGCTATTGGCGCATTGGAGCGATCACGTGAGGAGCAAACGTCACAGCCTGAACAAACGGCTGACGTGGAGACGCCAATATCGCTGCGAAGGAAAAATAGCACAGTCGAGGGAAAGGTAAAAGTAAAACCTTTCGGATTCTGGTGAGTGAGAATTAACTTTCTATTTTTGGGGCTAATAGTTCTACAACTAAACCTCCGCAAAAAGAGGATATTAGTAATCGCAATTGACAAACACTATATTGACCAACGATCACAAGTAACCAAACGTGCATCAATATAAATATAGTCAAAAAAAGACTCTTTTGGGGACATAAAATAATCAAAAATTGCATAACAAAAAGAGGACAAGACACATAACCTTGACACTTCCAATAATTGTTACAACAAAAAAGGATTAAATAAGCCTGAGAGGAACATTGTTACAAATATATATCAGGTTTAACGCTACTATAGATATCCTTATCCTTGAGCATTTGGGAATTTTGGTTTGTTTAGTATTTGTGCTGCTAATTGTGCAATATAAAATTATTATACTATTAACTATAAGGTGCACCTTATAACATTATAATTTTAAAGTGTTTTATATTTATTTTGTGAAAATAAAGTACAAAATTTGTTTTTATATATTTATAGTTCATATGTTTTACTAGATAATAGGCAGAGCTATTTGTATTTATATATTTATAGTTCATATGTTTTACTAGACAATAGGTAGAGCTATTTGTAGCGCACTCTGTTTTTTTGTATTCTATTTTATCTAGTGTGGGCTTTGGGAAATCACACATTATAGAGTTGCTTTTTTCTACCTCTAGGGTTTATTTTTTCAGTTTTGGGGTCCCTCAAATCCAGTTTTGACGGTAGGAGCATGGCGTCATGCCTCCTGTTGCGGTGGCAGCGAGTTGCGACAAATCTGAGATAGGCTCAGCCTGGCGGGGTGAAAGAGGAGGGGGACACGTGAGCACATTCAACGTCAGCCACAAGGGCTGATGCTCGGTGGCTCCCTGCACAATCCCTCCTAAAAAAACCTCCAATCTGACAGAATGGGGGCGCCCCCATTCCTTTAGGACGGTCACACACCTTTCTTAGGAGTTGTAAGACAGGGAAGATATTGCCGGCCAACGTTAATTTATTAAGTTATTTAAGTTAAGACTAAGTTATTGTTTTAAATAAATACAACCCTTGTCCCCGGATGGGGAAGGTTTTTTTTCCCCCATAACTGATGTCTGTGTGTTTATTTGGGTTTATTGTGTGGTTAAGGGTATTGTCATCACCTAGTGGGTAAGTTATAGAAAGTTTCACCCTTAAGCTCTATTCCTGGGTCCTGAGGAGACAAGGAACTGTATGTTAATTTACACATACAGTACGTGCTGTTACATTTGAAAAATGCATATTGACAACTGCTATATGCTGTACTAATTGGATTAAAATTGATTGCTTTCCATGCCTAAGGCAATAGGAGGGTCCTGCAGTTACCTCTACGATACAAAAAGCACTTTAAAGGACTAAGATATCTAAGAGTTATAACTCACCATGCATGGTTTACCTCAAGTGTTTGTTATTTGTATATGTATGGCGCATAACCACTCACAACTTTATCCCCATTCATATACTGTCCAGGCTATACCTTCCAGCTTGGCTGGGGGGTTCTGTGTACAGTAGAGGTGTAATTGTTGTGAGGTTTCAGCCACTTATCCATACACTCAATATCTCGTACTGCAGTTTCATTAACCCCATGTGACCGCTCTCTTCATGTTTACGGTGCACTTTATTAACTTTTTTCTTTTTGTTTCTTTGTTTTATGTTGGGATATTCTGTATATACCTGTTTCTTGATGAAGGCATTCTTTTGCCAGGATTTTTACATTGTGTACTCTATTTATATTCTATTTTGGAAATAAATGATGAATTTGTATCTATGTGCCATATTTTATAAAAGTGCTGATTTCCCTGTCTTTTAAGTGAGCATATAGTGACTCACTAAGTATTTAGCTCTTTTCTTTACCGTATTAAATATATAAATTAATTTATGGATCTGCTGCACCTGATATTTGAATATAAATGTCACTTTATGTATGTACCTAATAGGACTTACTTTATATTGCTTGTAAGTCAACCACCAAGGACCAACTTGTCTATACTATTGTGAAAAACTGTATATACATGATTATATAAGGGAAGCGATATATACAGATATATATATAGGAATATCTATGTAAAAATACCTTGAGCAGTAAATATTATATATCAGATTTTATAACAAAGTCCCCTTGTATTGTATAATAAAAATGTATCTTGCTCAGACTTAGCCCAATTAAAAAATAAATTGGACCAGGAGGCCTGTCATATAAGTGCAAAATTATCTACAGCTTCTTGTATAGAAACTGATTTTAGGATGTCTCTAGGTTGATCCCTTTTAGATGATACAAAGAAGCACAAACTTCGAAAAGGCAGAAAGACTTTCCTAAACATGGAAAGCCGCTGAAGTCCCATCTACATGGGTAAAAGACATAGGAGTCCATCTAGAAGAAGTCCTGCTCATGGTCATATAGTATGTAAATAAGGAAGCCACCTTCAGATCCTTAAAAATAAGATTAAAGGGACAGTCTAGGCCAAAACAAACTTTCATGATTCAGATAGAGCATGTAATTTTAAACAATTTTCAAATTTACTTTTATCACCAATTTTGCTTTGTTCTCTTGGTATTCTTAGTTGAAAGCTTAACCTAGGAGGTTCATATGCTAATTTCTTAGACCTTGAAGCCCACCTCTTTCAGATTGCATTTTAACAGTTTTTCACCACTAGAGGGTATTAGTTCACATATTTCATATAGATAACACTGTGCTTGTGCACGTGAAGTAATCTGGGAGCTGGCGCTGATTGGCTAGACTGCAAGTTTGTCAAAAGAACTGAAAAAAGGGGCAGTTTGCAGAGGCTTAAATACAAGATAATCACAGAGGTTAAAAGTATATTATTATAACTGTGTTGGTTATGCAAAACTGGGAAATGGGTAATAAAGGGATTATCTATCTTTTAAAACAATAAAAATTCTGGTGTAGACTGTCCCTTTAATGACTGACTGTATGAACTGCAATCATAGCAAACACAAATAAGCAACCAGTTTAATCAAGGAGAATAAATTGTGCTGTAACGGTATTAAATCTCTTTAAACCTGGAGTAAGGCAGGGCTCATAGACAATTAAATAACTTTAGGACTTCACCCTTTACCATCCTTCCAGTCAGAAAGGCAACAGTAAGCAAAATATGCTCTTTCATATGGCATAGAGAGCTTAGATATTCAATGTCTAACAAAACGAAAAAAGATCAGATAGTTCGAAACAACTTAATCCCACCTCTATGACTTTACAAATCCTTGCAGCGCTAACTCATGGTTTTGGATATCTTCACGTATGTATCCTCTGCGCAGCTCAAGATGGAATTGCTACTACTACCCCAAAAGCGAGCTGGGCGCACTGGTCACCCCTGCTAGTAACTTGGCTACCAGCTTTCAACAGGGACTGTGGACCTAGGCCTATTGCAAAGAGTCTTAATCCAAAGCATAGCACGTGGTACTGTATAATTATTGAACACTGTCTCCACCTTCATTTAGTCAGCCCAGCTCTGTGAAAGGTATACTGCAGATAGGAAAAGATATGCTTGCTCAATCTCCTACTGCACTTTACGCATGCACTAAAGGACATAAACGCACTCCACATATGTTTCAAAAGAATATGTGGAAGGCAATTACGTAAATACAAGCATGTGCACATCGTTCGGTAGGATATTTTGATGGAGAGGAAAATTAATCTCCTAATTCCTTCTTAAAACGGCCATATACATGCACGCATGCACAGTTACACATATGTGTAATGCACTGAGAAAGTTCACCGTATGAGTAATTGGAGCCCTGGTCCAAAATATATATTTATATTTTTTTAAAAAGTAGAATGCAAAGATACATTTTCTTGTGAATATTTGTTTACATTGATTTGATCTATAGTATATTAAATTCATTCATCTTCATTCACTAAAGAGGGGGACGTGTGTATAATTATAGTAAATCAGCTGCCTTGCATTTACAGTTAACTGGAGACATTGAATAGATTGGTTGGAGCCACTGCAGAATCTACCCTTTGTGTTACAAGCAAGCACTGTATCACGTGCCCACAATAAAAGCTAATTTCCGACGTAATTTTTCCTCGTTCCCCTTAGATATGTGCTACCACATATTTAACTGCACATGCGCATGAACATGGCCACTTTAAAAAGGAATATGGAGACAAATTTTCATCTCCGTCGAAATGATGTGCACGTGCTTGTATTTATGTAATCGCATTCCATTTCCACCCATTCACATGTGTAAAGTGTGATTATGTAATTTTGCACATGTTGAACATTTGTAGTCACTGAGGATGCCCATAGAGTAGCCAGATTTCAAATTATTTAATTCAATTAATCTAAAGTTTCAAGCACCTATGAGGAGCTACTTCAATTAAACAATGCAACCTGTGACATAAAAGATTAGGATCTGCCACTGTTGAACCTTTAAATTATATATTGTTCTCACATGTGGGTCTGAGGGAAGGAAGGTGATAGAACAGCAAGGAGATGAGCACTTAGGAGCTGCTGAGCACTTTGTCAAAGTTCAGAGGACACTTGTGGACATGCTAAATACGTAAACACTAAGCAACAGTGTCCTTTATTACCCACATCCAGGATCAGACTTGACATCTACAGGCCCATTTATCAAGCTCCGTATGGAGCTTGAAGGGCCGTGTTTCTGGCGAGTCTTCAGACTCGCCAGAAACACAACTTATGAAGCAGCGGTCAAAAGACCGCTGCTCCATAACCCTGTCCGCCTGCTCTGAACAGGCGGACAGGAATCGCCAGACATCAACCCGATCGAATACGATCGGGTTGATTGACAGCTCCCTGCTGGCGGCCGATTGGCCGCGAGTCAGCAGGGGGCGGCGTTGCACCAGCAGCTCTTGTGAGCTGCTGGTGCAATGTTAAATGCGGAGAGCGTATTGCTCTCCGCATTTAGCGAGGTCTTGCGGACCTGATCCGCAGTGTCGGATCAGGTCCGCAAGACCTTTGATAAATGGGCCTGTAAGAAAAGTCCAGTATAAAATAACATATTCTTAAACAAAATTACTCCTCATAGAGCTAGGAAAATGCTAATAATGATTATTATTTTTTATTTAAAAAAAGTGATCTTAAAATCCATGGGTTTGTAATGCATAAATCTTATCCTTTTATCCACCCCCAGCATCAGTTTAGTCATATTCTCACAGTAATAACAAATATCAGAACTTTATGCATTTCAAATATTTAACACCTAGATTACGAGTTTTGAGCACTATAGGGAAAGTAAAGAACGCCACAACTAAATATCCAACAGACAGCTCAACAGGTTATCAGAGCGAAACAGAGCAGCGCATACCCTCGGAGATATCAGTGTCCTCTGCTACGTCACTCCAGAGGCCTCCCGATCGCCATCTTGGCCCTGCATAGACAAGACACAGGCAAAAGACAGCCAGGCTCAGTGACAGGTACGGAAAGCCTCACTCTCATACACGGCGATAGTAAAATTCCTGTCAAGATCATTGCCCAAACTTTTCACTATAATTGGGCCTTAAGGGAACCCATGAATGTGCACATGAGCATGTTATGCGACTTGGCACAAACAGATATAAATAAATCTGCACCAAGTGAAGACGGTGTTCTATACACATTTGGGGTCCCTTCACAAACATACCCGGCTACAGGGTCAGTGTACACAGCACTACTAACAACTGGAAAAGCAACCGATACTACTATAGCCTCACCTAATAATTCATATACACTGAGACTTTGGTGTTAGCAGCCACAACTTTTTTTTTTTTTTTTACATATAGCTTTCACACATGTGTAATGCCTTGCAAAAGGCAAACTAAAGCGGATAAACTCTCATCTACTAAAACCCTCAATCATTATCTTAAACCTGCAAGGGCCCAGCCTGCTACTTGTACCAGTGAAAGCAAGCAACCATGACTACTCAGACACATCACACAGAGCTTGAATCCAGCACGTTTGTTACCAGAAATGATATTTTACACCTGTCATCAAAAGATGACATTAAAGAAGTCCTGCATGAAATGAGAAATCTATTCGGAGACGGATTTAGGAGCCTTAGACCAGAGTGACCTCTCTTGAGGAAAGGCAGGATACCATTAAAAAGGATCTGCAATCAAATTCATCCCACTTTCAAGAACACGACTACAACATTAATATTCTCACTGAAAAGCTAGAGGATTTTGAAAATATATGTAGACGTAATAATCTGAGGATAAGGGTTTTCTCAGAAACAGTCTTTCCACCAGCAATAGAGGGCTACTTGCAAGCCTTGTTTAGGGTCTTAAAAGAGAGCCCCTCAGCAGAGGATATTCCAATCGAAAGAGCCCATAGGGCCATAAGACCAAGGCCTCCTCCAAAAGTCCCGCCAAGGGATATTATTGTAAAATTTTTAAGATACAAAGATAAAGAGGACCTTCTTCGGTGTGCAAGAGCAAAGCATCCTATTTTCCATGATGGAGAGGAAATACTCTTATTAATGGATCTCTCCCTGACCACACTTCAAAAGCGGAGAGAGCTAGCACACATTACTACCAACCTTAGAAAAAATAAGGTCCAATACAGTTGGGGATTTCCAGTGTCTCTGATAGCGACTCATAGCAATAAAACAGCTATATACATGCCTGGAAATGACCCAAATTTATTCTATGGAGAACTTTCAATACATTCAGCCCCTGAGGTCAGTACTAACGCCACCCACAGCTCATCTGACGCTCATACCAACGTGTCGAATACCATAGACCGCAATTAATCACACTTAGAAAGACACTCGTAAGATAATATCTCTCAACCTCTGATGCCTTCATATTTCGTACTCCATAGAAAGGTCGTTCTTGCACACATGAGGCGGGTGGAAGAGACTCAGAAATGACCCTGCAGCAGAGGACCCACCCTACAGAGCCATCTGGACCCATTGAACATTTTCTCAACACAAAGGGAGCTAGGCAAGCCAGCTCAGTATCCATTCTCCTAAATCCCAATACTCGAAGCTGGGCTTTTTTTTTTTCTCTTTTTAATGTGGTTCTTGTTAAGATGTAGCATAAAGTTTTATATCAGGTCCGCTAACAATCTTCACTTACAGGTGTTTGCAGTTACTCCATAATGACAGATTCAGCCCCTGGTGTAACGAATAAAAATTGTTCTCTCATTATTAATAACTTGTTTAGCCTAAGGTTGTGGCTATTTACTCTTGTGTTAATGTTTAAAGATGTTTTGCTGGTCTACTAATTTTCAAGCTTATGGGTCCCATGACAGATAAATGAATCTACCCGGGGGGACACCTTGATTACCAACAGATCTTCCCCCACCTCATAAGACCTCTTTAGGCATCACCTTAACTACCAACAGGTACAATTACATTATACACCTGGTGAAATAGGTATTTAGGATCTAGACTGTCTTACACACTGGTCAATACATTTACATATAGAAGCTAATATCTTATGCAGAAAACACAACACCTTTTACATGAACTCAGAGGCCAAGCAGAGAGCCTGTCTATATACAGATAGGCTTCTTTAGTAAAGTCCAGCTAGAGACTGGACTTAAGGGGATTTTCGGTAACCAGATACCCTCAACCAATAACACCTAGGTATAGGACACTCACGAGTAGACATCACTCAATCTTACAGAAGAATTATCACTTACACCCCCCTCACACACTTAAAGTTATTCTCACTTCTATGTGCCCGCGTTGAAACCCTCATCATCCACTTGTCCCCCCCCCCCACTCTCCCCTTCCCCCTACCTCATACTACATGCTGTCTAGTATAAAAGCAATTTAAATTATCATTCTCCAAGCCGGAGGTGGAGATATTTCCCCTATTACTTACTTTTCTTTACAAAATTGATCCACTTTGGTGACACACTACTATTGTTGTTCATTGATTCTCCCTTATTTCACATCCCCAGATACTAACTATATTGTTTTTGAATTTGAAGATACTATCTTATTTTCTTCTCATTTCTGCCTGTCCCTTGCCTCACTCCCCTTCCTCCCCCCCCCCCCTTTTTTTTCTATTCTTCCCTTCCTCCTTCTGAAAAATGGCTGCCAGACCTAGCAGATTTCAGGAACACTCTTTCCAGATGACCTCAATAAATGTAAAAGGACTCAATTGTCTGGGAAAAAGGTTTATAACACTTAGGGAACTACCTAAGCTTAAGAGTCAGATTCTCATGCTACAAGAGACACATTTTCAGAGGGGCAAAGAGCCCAAATGAAATACTCCTCAATTCCCTTTAGCTTGTTTTGCCTCTGCACCAAAGAAAAAGGGAGGTGTGGGCATTTTGATCCATAAATCCCTTCCGTTCCAGATATCACACACTGACAAAGACCCGGAAGGACGCTATGTCCTTTTAGTGGGTTATCTTTATGGACAACAACTCTCGCTTTTAAATGTCTATGCCCCTAATCAATCCCAAAATGCTTTCTTCAACAAATTGACAAATTTGATACTAGATCAGGCTAAAGGTACATTGTTCTTAGTGGGAGACTTTAACTTTTCATTTTACCTCATACTTGACTCATCGAGAGGGACCTCTTGTGTTTCCAAGACTGTACTTAAAGCTATTAAAACTTCACTTAACAATCTCTCACTCCATGACATCTGGAGAACACTACATCCGGATGTTAGGGATTATATTTTTTATTCTTGTCCGCACAACAGTTACACAAGGATAGACCATATTTTTACTGATGCTAACGGACTGTCAATAACTAACCAATGTGAAATAGGGCAAATAACCTGGTCAGATCATGCCCCAGTCACCTGCTCCTTTTTTGGCCCAACCTCCCCATCACGAATAAGACATGGAGACTAGATGACTCCCTCCTGGACAACCCAGTAATTCTGAAAGAAATAGAAAGGGATCTGACAGAATATTATACACTTAACAAGAACTCCACTACTATATGAATGGGAAGCGCATAATTTTCATTAAGCATAAAGCTAAGATTCTTAGGCCTAGATTTGGAGTTTGGCGGTAGATGGGCTGTTAACGCTCCGCGGGCTTTTTTCTGGCCGCACCATAAATTTAACTCTGGTATCGAGAGTTCAAACAAATGCTGCGTTAGGCTCCAAAAAAGGAGCGTAGAGCATTTTTACCGCAAATGCAACTCTCGATACCAGAGTTGCTTACAGACGCGGCCAGCCTCAAAAACGTGCTCGTGCACGATTCTCCCATAGGAAACAATGGGACTGTTTGAGCTGAAAAAAAACCTAACACCTGCAAAAAAGCAGCATTCAGCTCCTAACGCAGCCCCATTGTTTCCTATGGGGAAACACTTCCTACGTCTGCACCTAACACTCTAACATGTACCCCGAGTCTAAACACCCCTACCCTTACACGTATTAACCCCTAATCTGCCGCCCCCGCTATCGCTGACCCCTGCATATTTTTTTTAACCCCTAATCTGCCGCTCCGTAAACCGCCGCAACCTACGTTATCCCTATGTACCCCTAATCTGCTGCCCTAACATCGCCGACCCCTATATTATATTTATTAACCCCTAATCTCCCCCCCTCAACGTCGCCGACACCTGCCTACACTTATTAACCCCTAATCTGCCGAGCGGACCTGAGCGCTACTATAATAAAGTTATTAACCCCTAATCCGCCTCACTAACCCTATCATAAATAGTATTAACCCCTAATCTGCCCTCCCTAACATCGCTGACACCTACCTTCAATTATTAACCCCTAATCTGCCGAGCGGACCTCACCGCTATTCTAATAAATGTATTAACCCCTAAAGCTAAGTCTAACCCTAACACTAACACCCCCCTAACTTAAATATAATTTACATCTAACGAAATAAATTAACTCTTATTAAATAACTTATTCCTATTTAAAGCTAAATACTTACCTGTAAAATAAATCCTAATATAGCTACAATATAAATTATAATTATATTATAGCTATTTTAGGATTAATATTTATTTTACAGGCAGCTTTGTAATTATTTTAACCAGGTACAATAGCTATTAAATAGTTAAGAACTATTTAATAGTTACCTAGTTAAAATAATAACAAATTTACCTGTAAAATAAATCCTAACCTAAGATATAATTAAACCTAACACTACCCTATCAATACATTAATTAAATAAACTACCTACAATTACCTACAATTAACCTAACACTACACTATCAATAAATTAATTAAACACAATTCCTACAAATAAATACAATTAAATAAACTAGCTAAAGTACAAAAAATAAAAAAGAACTAAGTTACAAAAAATAAAAAAATATTTACAAACATAAGAAAAATATTACAACAATTTTAAACTAATTACACCTACTCTAAGCCCCCTAATAAAATAACAAAGCCCCCCAAAATAAAAAATTCCCTACCCTATTCTAAATTAAAAAAGTTACAAGCTCTTTTACCTTACCAGCCCTGAACAGGGCCCTTTGCGGGGCATGCCCCAAGAATTTCAGCTCTTTTGCCTGTAAAAAAAAACATACAATACCCCCCCCCCCCAACATTACAACCCACCACCCACATACCCCTAATCTAACCCAAACCCCCCTTAAAGAAACCTAACACTAAGCCCCTGAAGATCTTCCTACCTTGTCTTCACCATCCAGGTATCACCGATCCGTCCTGGCTCCAACATCTTCATCCAACCCAAGCGGGGGTTGGCGATCCATCATCCGGTGGCTGAAGAGGTCCAGAAGAGGCTCCAAAGTCTTCCTCCTATCCGGCAAGAAGAGGACATCCGGACCGGCAAACATCTTCTCCAAGCGGCATCTTCGATCTTCTTCCATCCGGTGCGGAGCGGGTCCATCTTGAAGCAGGCGACGCGGATCCATCCTCTTCTTCCGTTGTCTCCCGACTAATGACGGTTCCTTTAAGGGACGTCATCCAAGATGGCGTCCCTCGAATTCCGATTGGCTGATAGGATTCTATCAGCCAATCGGAATTAAGGTAGTAATTTTCTGATTGGCTGATTCCATCAGCCAATCAGAATCAAGTTCAATCCGATTGGCTGATCCAATCAGCCAATCAGATTGAGCTTGCATTCTATTGGCTGATCGGAACAGCCAATAGAATGCGAGCTCAATCTGATTGGCTGATTGGATCAGCCAATCGGATTGAACTTGATTCTGATTGGCTGATTCCATCAGCCAATCAGAAAATTACTACCTTAATTCCGATTGGCTGATAGAATCCTATCAGCCAATCGGAATTCGAGGGACGCCATCTTGAATGACGTCCCTTAAAGGAACCGTCATTAGTCGGGAGACAACGGAAGAAGAGGATGGATCCGCGTCGCCTGCTTCAAGATGGACCCGCTCCGCACCGGATGGAAGAAGATCGAAGATGCCGCTTGGAGAAGATGTTTGCCGGTCCGGATGTCCTCTTCTTGCCGGATAGGAGGAAGACTTTGGAGCCTCTTCTGGACCTCTTCAGCCACCGGATGATGGATCGCCAACCCCCGCTTGGGTTGGATGAAGATGTTGGAGCCAGGACGGATCGGTGATACCTGGATGGTGAAGACAAGGTAGGAAGATCTTCAGGGGCTTAGTGTTAGGTTTCTTTAAGGGGGGTTTGGGTTAGATTAGGGGTATGTGGGTGGTGGGTTGTAATGTTGGGGGGGGTATTGTATGTTTTTTTTTACAGGCAAAAGAGCTGAAATTCTTGGGGCATGCCCCGCAAAGGGCCCTGTTCAGGGCTGGTAAGGTAAAAGAGCTTGTAACTTTTTTAATTTAGAATAGGGTAGGGAATTTTTTATTTTGGGGGCCTTTGTTATTTTATTAGGGGGCTTAGAGTAGGTGTAATTAGTTTAAAATTGTTGTAATATTTTTCTTATGTTTGTAAATATTTTTTTATTTTTTGTAACTTAGTTCTTTTTTATTTTTTGTACTTTAGCTAGTTTATTTAATTGTATTTATTTGTAGGAATTGTGTTTAATTAATTTATTGATAGTGTAGTGTTAGGTTAATTGTAGGTAATTGTAGGTAGTTTATTTAATTAATGTATAGATAGGGTAGTGTTAGGTTTAATTATATCTTAGGTTAGGATTTATTTTACAGGTAAATTTGTTATTATTTTAACTAGGTAACTATTAAATAGTTCTTAACTATTTAATAGCTATTGTACCTGGTTAAAATAATTACAAAGTTGCCTGTAAAATAAATATTAATCCTAAAATAGCTATAATATAATTATAATTTATATTGTAGCTATATTAGGATTTATTTTACAGGTAAGTATTTAGCTTTAAATAGGAATAAGTTATTTAATAAGAGTTAATTTATTTCGTTAGATGTAAATTATATTTAAGTTAGGGGGGGTGTTAGTGTTAGGGTTAGACTTAGCTTTAGGGGTTAATACATTTATTAGAATAGCGGTGAGGTCCGCTCGGCAGATTAGGGGTTAATAATTGAAGGTAGGTGTCGGCGATGTTAGGGAGGGCAGATTAGGGGTTAATACTATTTATGATAGGGTTAGTGAGGCGGATTAGGGGTTAATAGCTTTATTATAGTAGCGCTCAGGTCCGCTCGGCAGATTAGGGGTTAATAAGTGTAGGCAGGTGTCGGCGACGTTGAGGGGGGCAGATTAGGGGTTAATAAATATAATATAGGGGTCGGCGATGTTAGGGCAGCAGATTAGGGGTACATAGGGATAACGTAGGTGGCGGCGCTTTGCGGTCGGCAGATTAGGGGTTAATTATTTTAAGTAGCTGGCGGCGACGTTGTGGGGGGCAGGTTAGGGGTTAATAAATGTAATACAGGGGTCGGCGGGGTTAGGGGCAGCAGATTAGGGGTACATAAGTATAACGTAGGTGGCGGTCGGCAGATTAGGGGTTAAAATATTTTAATCGAGTGGCGGCGATGTGGGGGGAGCTCGGTTTAGGGGTACATAGGTAGTTTATTGGTGTTAGTGTACTTTAGGGTACAGTAGTTAAGAGCTTTATGAACCGGCGTTAGCCCAGAAAGCTCTTAACTCCTGCTATTTTCAGACGGCTGGAGTTTTGTCGTTAGAGCTCTAACGCTCACTTCAGAAACGACTCTAAATACCGGCGTTAGGAAGATCCCATTGAAAAGATAGGATACGCAAATGGCGTAGGGGGATCTGCGGTATGTAAAAGTCGCGGCTGAAAAGTGAGCGTTAGACCCTTTAATCACTGACTCCAAATACCAGCGGGCGGCCAAAACCAGCGTTAGGAGCCTCTAACGCTGGTTTTGACGGCTACCGCCGAACTCCAAATCTAGGCCATAGACAGGCTAGGGAGAAACATGCCCAACTCCTAGATCAAATTCAAACACTTGAACAGGCTCATAAATGAGACCTGACAAACGACAACATTAAAGATGAATTACTTAAAAATAGAACTGACCTGAAGAGACACCTGACAGAAGTCCACCAAAGAAATGCCTTATACTTAAGACAATACTATTACGAGGGGGGAAACAAACCAGGGAAAATACTGGCAAGATGCCTCCGTAGGAAACAACTAGCATCATACATTCATTCATTACAAGCCCCAGATGGACAATCAATAAAAAGCAATAAACATATCGCTTCGTCCTTTAGAAGCTTCTATAATTTACTTCATAACATTGCTAGCAACGTTGACACTCCTCCACCAGATGACCCTACTCTCGATCCTAAAGACACCTTTAATGATTACTTTCAAGAGTTAGACTTACCAACTCTAAACAAAGAAGAGGTGGAACACCTATAAACACCAGTCACATTGGAGGAAATACAACAAGCTATTAAAGATACCCCAATAGGCAAAAGCCCTGGACCAGACAGTTATACGGCAGGGTATTATAAGAAACTCAAAGATGTACTGTCCCCTCACCTGCTTGTTTTATTTAACAATTTAAGAGATAATCCCTTATTGTCTAGAAATTTATTGGAGGCGCACATTACAGTAATCCCCAAACCAGGCAAGCCAGCTACACGCCCAGAGAGCTTCAGGCCGATTTCCTTGATCAACATGGACATGAAAATACTGGCCAAAGTATTGGCCAATAGGTTAAATAAGTATCTACCAAGATCAGGTTGGATTCATCCCAGGAAAGGAGGCCCGGGATAATACCATCAAAATTATTCAGCTAATGAATCATGCTAGGGTTACGGAGACGCCCCTAGTCCTTTTCTCAACCGACGCAGAGAAGGCCTTCATTAGGGTTCAGTGGTCTTTTCTGCGCAGGGCAATGATAGAAGTGGGGATCTCTGAACCCTTTCTTAACATGTCCATGGCCTTATACTCTAATACAAATGCTAGAATCAGAGTAAATGGCACACTCTCGGAACCCTTTAATATCAGTAATGGCACTAGGCAGGGGTGCCCTTTGTCTCCTTTGCTTTTCGCTATTTCTATTGAAATTCTTGCCCAAAACATTATGAAAAACAGCAAAATTAAAGGAATTTAGATAGGAGAGATGGAATATAAACATAAAAAATAAGCATTGTTTGCTGATGATGTTCTCTTCTCGCTGACAGACGTAGAGAGCTCTATCCCAGCTCTATCCCAGAATTACAATTTCAAACTTTAAGCTAAACCTTAATAAATCTGAAATTTTGAATGTCAATACCCCCCACAAACTATACAATATTTAAGAAATAAATATAACATCCCTATAGCTCAACACAAACTGAAGTATCTGGGAATACACTTAACTACCTCAGCACAAGATTTATACAAACATAATTATGTCACTTTCAAAAATGAAATAGCACGTGATTTATCCACCTGGAAAAATAAGCCATTATCCTGGTTGGGTAGGATTGGGGTCATGAAAATGAATGTTATGCCACGGATTTCGTACCTGATGCAAGCATTACCTGTACCACTACACAATAGTTATATTGCCCAGCTACAGAAAACATTAGAACAATATATATGGAATGGCTCAAAGCCGAGAACACCATAAAAAACCTAGAGACAGAGGAGGGCTGGGGGTACCAAACCTCAAAGCATATAGAAAAGCGATCATGCTCAGACACATAGTGGAATGGGCACATAACACCAACAACAAGACATGGGTACAGATTGACAGGAATATTTTCAATCTAAACAATGTAGCTACGCTGGCCTGGACTGCACCACAGAAGAGACCCAAAAATATAGGCAATTATCTTATCACGACAGACATATTATCCAAATGGGATAGACTTTTAGCCAATAGTACACATATTTTGTCCAAGCACACCCCACTCACACCACTTATTGAAAATGCAGAACTCCCATACCACCGGTTGGGAGTCAGTATTTCACAACCATATAGCTTACGAACTGGGTCTATTCAGTTTATCGCAGACAATGGTGAGGTGAAAACGCAAGAAAATTTGGCAGAGACCCATAGGGAGATTTTCTCCTCATGGCTTCATTATAACCAATTATTACATTATATCTCACACCACAAAAATAAAAAAGATCTGGGTAGCGAAACTACAATATTTGAGAAACTATGCATTCAACCTGTTGCACCAAAACACTTAATATCTAAATTATATAAAGTCACAGTCAATACTGACCCCACATGCCTCCCCTCCTATACACTTTCTTGGCATAGAGAGATAGACCAAGATATTGATACAGACACTTGGCTGAGAGCATTTAAATTAACTAAACGGTCCTCTGTATCCGTGATAGTCCAGGAAATTCACTTAAAGTTTTTATGCCAATGGTATTTAACTCTGACACAATTACACAAGATGTTCCCCACCTTAAATGGTACTTGTTGGAGAGGATGTGTAGAGGAGGGCTCTCTCTTCTTCATATTTGGTGGACATGCCAGAGGTTGAAGGAATATTGGACAGATGTTTTCAAAACAATATCTGAGATTGTGGGTGTTCAGATCCCCAGTAATACAGAAACCCAACTATTTTGCTCACTACCCACACTTGCAGGTCTAGGCAAACAAGCACTTCTTTTGATAATGCTGACAGCAGCTAAGAAACTTATTCCAAGACACTGGAAAACCCAAAAAATCCCCTTTGAACAAGAGTGGAAAGCTCAGGTTTCTGACCTTTTGACATTAGAAAGAAATCACTAGCTCAAAATTTGTAAGCTAAAACACCACGAAATGATGTTAGCGATCTCGAACAAAACAATTTAGAAATGACCTGACACCCCCACCCATCTTATCTGAGATTTTGAGGGGTTTTTTTTCTCCCTCCCTTCATCTCGTCACTATGATCTCCGCTCTCCTTTCTTCTTCTCCTTCAGAAACTTTTTATGAAGCTAAGTGTTGTAGGCACTCAGTCCTACATCAATACGGTTACTGAAAAAAATATTTAAAAATTGTAAAATGTTTTTTTATAAAGAAGACTATCGGTTAGATTACGAGTTTTTGTCGCTAATGGTGTGAGTGGCTAACACACAGTTTTTCCTTACTGCTCACCTACAGTAACGCTGGTATTACAGGTTTTATCTCCACATCTCACCTCAATACCAGCGTTGCTTACGGTAGCGGTAAGCTGGCAAAACGTGCCCGTGCACGATTTCCCCTTAGGAATCAATGGGGCAGAGCTGGCTGAAAAAAAACCTAACACCTGCAAAAAAGCAGCGTTCAGCTCCTAAAGCAGCCCCATTGATTCCTATGGGAAAATACATTTTATGTCTACACATAACACCCTAACATGAACCCCAAGTCTAAACACCCCTAATCTTACACTTATTAACCCCTAATCTGCCGCCCCCGCTATCGCTGACACCTACATTATATTATTAACCCCTAATCTGCCGCTCCGGACACCGCCACCACCTACATTATACTTATGAACCCCTAATCTGCTGCCCCCAACATCGCCGCAACCTTCATTTTATTTATTAACCCCTAATCTGCCGCCCCCAATGTCGCCAACACCTACCTACAATTATTAACCCCTAATCTGCCGCCCCAACGTTGCCACCACTATAATAAAGTTATTAACCCCTAAATCTAAGTCTAATCCTAACCCTAACACCCCCTAATTTAAGTATAATTTAAATAAATCAAAATAAATTATTCCTATTTAAAACTAAATACTTACCTATAAAATAAACCATAAGATAGCTACAATATAACTAATAGTTACATTGTATCTATCTTATGGTTTATTTTTATTTTTCCGCCAACTTTGTATTTATTTTAACTAGGTAGAATAGTTATTAAATAGTTATTAACTATTTAATAACTTCCTAGTTAAAATAAAGACAAATATACCTGTAAAATAAATCCTAACCTAAGTTACAATTACACCTAACACTACACTATCATTAAATAAATTACCTAAATTAACTACAATTAATTACAATTAAATTCAATAAACTAAATTACGAAGAAAAAAACACACTAAATTACAGAAAATAATAAATTAATTACAATTTTTTTAAACTAATTACACCTAATCTAATCCCCCTAATCCCCCCCAAATAATAAAAATCCCTACCCTATACTAAATTACAAATAGCCCTTAAAAGGGCTTTTTGCGGGGCATTGCCCCAAAGTAATCAGCTCTTTTACCTGTAAAAAAAAAAGTCAATACCCCCCAACATTACAACCCACCACCCACACACCCAACCCTACTCTAAAACCCACCCAATCCCCCCTTAATAAAACCTAACAATACCCCCTTGAAGATCACCCTACCTTGAGATGTCTTCACCCAAACGGGCAGAAGTGGTCCTCCAGACAGGCAGAAGTATTCATCCTATCCGGGCAGAAGAAGTCCTCCAGACGGCCAGAAGTCTTCATCCAGGCTGCATCTTCTATCTTCATCCACCCAATAGAATGCAAGCTCAATCCTATTGGCTGATTGGATCAGTCAATAGGATTTTTTCTACCTTAATTCCGATTGGCTGATAGAATTCTATCAGCCAATCGCAATTGAAGGGACGCCATCTTGGATGACATCACTTAAAGGTACCGTCATTTAGTATTAGTCGTTGGAAGAAGAGGATGCTCCGCGTCGGATGTCTTGAAAATGGACCCGCTCCGCTCCGGATGGATGAAGATAGAAGATGCCGCCTGGATGAAGACTTCTGCCCGTCTGGAGGACTTCTTCTGCCCGGATAGGATGAAGACTTCTGCCTGTCTGGAGGACCACTTCTGCCCGGTTGGGTGAAGACATCTCAAGGTAGGGTGATCTTCAAGGGGTTAGTGTTAGGTTTTATTAAGGGGGGATTGGGTGGGTTTTAGAGTAGGGTTGGGTGTGTGGGTGGTGGGTTGTAATGTTGGGGGGGTATTGTCTTTTTTTTACAGGTAAAAGAGCTGATTACTTTGGGGCAATGCCCCGCAAAAAGTCCTTTTAAGGGCTATTTGTAATTTAGTATAGGGTAGGGATTTTTATTATTGGGGGGGGGCTTATTTTATTAAGGGGATTAGATTAGGTGTAATTAGTTTTAAAAATTTGTAATTATTTTATTATTTTCTGTAATTTACTGTTTTTTTTTTCTTCGTAATTTAGTTTATTGAATTTAATTGTAATTAATTGTAGTTAATTTAGGTAATTTATTTAATGATAGTGTAGTGTTAGGTGTAATTGTAACTTAGGTTAGGATTTATTTTACAGGTATATTTGTCTTTATTTTAACTAGGAAGTTATTAAATAGTTAATAACTATTTAATAACTATTCTACCTAGTTAAAATAAATACAAAGTTGCCTGTAAAATAAATATAAACCATAAGCTAGATACAAATGTAACTATTAGTTATATTGTAGCTAGCTTAGGGTTTATTTTATCGGTAAGTATTTAATTTTAAATAGGAATAATTTAGGTAATGATAGGAATATTTATTTAGATTATTTTAAATTATATTTAAGTTAGGGGGCTGTTAGGGTTAGGGTTAGACTAAGGTTTAGGGGTTAATACATTTAATATAGTTGCGGCAAAGTTGGGGTTGGCAGATTAGGGGTTAATAAATGTAGGTAGGTGTCGGCGATGTTAGGGACGGCAGATTAGGGGTTAATAAAATTTAACTAATGTTTGTGAGGCGGGAGTGCGGCGGTTTAGGGGTTAATATATTTATTGAAGTTACGCCGATGTCCGGTCGGCAGATTAGGGGTTAAAAAATGTATTTAAGTGTTTGCGATGGGGGGGGCTCGTTTTAGGGGTTAATAGGTAGTTTATGGGTGTTAGTGTACTTTTTAGCAATTTAGTTAAGAGTTGTATGTTACGGCGTTAGCCCATAAAAATCTTAACTACTGACTTTTAAATACGCCAGGAGTCTTGACAGGAGAAGGTCTACCGCTCACTTTTTCCAAGACTCGCAATACCGGTGTTAGGCAAATCCCATTAAAAAGATAGGATACGCAATTGACGTAAGTGGATTTGCGGTATGCTCGAGTCGTGGAAGAAAAGTGAGCGGTACACCTGTACCTGCCAGATTCGTAATACCAGCGGGCGTTAAAAAGCAGCGTTGGGACCTAGGCGAATGTTTGTTCTTCGTTACTTACTTTACATGTATTGTTAATTCATGTTATTTGACTTATTCCTTTTCTGTGACACACACATAAATCATTGTCATTATTGTATAACTCAATAAAGTTCACTTTAAAAATAAAAAAAAAACACGGCTTGCGCGGGTGATATGGAGATTTTGACCGAACCCAAATATAAGCAGTGTTTTGACTTGCTCATGCATGCTTCCCCCATAGACATCAATGGGGAGAGCCGGCAAAAAAAAGTCTAACACCTGCGATCGCAGAAACAAAAGCTCCGTAACTCAGCCCCATTGATGTCTATGGGGAAAAAGAAAACACCATTTAAACCTAACTCCCTAACATAAACCCCGAGTCTAAACACTCCTAATCGCCTGCCTACAGTTATATTAACCCCTAATCTGCAGCTCCCGATATCGCCGCCATCTAAATACAATTATTAACCCCTAATCTGCCACACCCGATATCGCCACCACTATACTAAAGTTATTAACCCCTATTCTGCCGCACCCCAAAATCGCTGCAACTATATTAAAGTTATTAACCCCTATTCCACCACTACCGATATCGCCGCCACCTAAATAAATCTATTAACCAGTGAACCTGTGGCCTCCCACATCACTACCACTAAATAAACCTATTAACTCCTAAACCGCCAGCCCCCCACATCGCAACAACATAAATTAAACTATTAACCCCTAACCCTAACTTAACCCTAACCCTAAAACCCCCTAACTTTAACATAATTAAAATAGATCTAAATTAAATTTACAATTATTAACTAAATAAAACTTTTAACCCCTAAACTGCCAGCCCCCCACATCGCAACAACCTAAATTAAACTAACCCTAATGTAATCCTAACCCTAAACCTAACCCTAACACCCCCTAACTTTAACATAATGAAATTAGATGTAAATTAAAGTAACAAGTATTAACTAAATAATACTTATTTTAAACTAAATACTTACTTACCTGTAAAATAAAACATAAGCTAGCTACAATATAACTAATAGTTATATTGTAGCTAGCTTAGGTTTTATTTTTATTTCACAGGTAAGTTTGTATTTATTTTAACTAGGTAGACTAGTTAGTAAATAGTTATTAAATATTTACTAGCTACCTAGTTAAAATAAATACAAACTTACCTGTGAAATAAAACCTAACATGCCTTACACTAAAACCTAACATTACAAAAAATAAATAGAAAAAACCTACCATTACAAGAAATAAAAACCCTACTATTACAAAAAAAAATGTAAAAAATTATTCCTATTCTAATACCCTTTTTTAAAAAAAGCCACCCCAAAATAAAAAAGCCTAATCTAGAATAAACTACCAAGGGCCCTTAAAATGGCCTTTGGGGCCCCTTAAAAGGGCCTTTTGTAGGGCATTGCCCTGAGATAAACAGCTTTTTTGCTACATAAAAAACCAACACCCCCTAACACTATACAAACTCCCACCCCCCAAACTACCAAGGGCCCTTAAAAGGGCCTTTTTGGGGGGCCCTTAAAAGGGCCTTTTGTAGGGCATTGCCCTAAATTAAACAGCTCTTTTGCTACAAAAAAAACACTGAAAAATATACATTACACAAAATAACAAACAAATTATAAAAAAATAAAAAAATGATTCCTATTCTAATACCAATAAAAAAAACACCCCAAAATAAAAAACGTAATCTAGAATAAACTACCAATGGGCCTTTTGTAGAGAATTGCCCTAAAGATATCAGCTCTTTTAGTGAAAAAAAAAGTACAAAGACCCACTAACATTACAAACTCCCACACCCCCAAACCCACAAAATAAAAAAAATATCTAAAAACCCTAAGCTACCCATTGCCCTGAAAAGGGCATTTGTATGGGCATTGCCCTTAAAAGGGCATTTAACTCTTTTACTGCCCAGACCATAAACTAAAAAAAAACAACACCCAAAAAAACCTTAAAAATGCCTAACACTAACCCCCTGATGATCCACTTACAGTTTTTGAAGTCCCGCTTGAACGATCTTTATCCCGGAATTGAAGTCCTGATCCAGGAGGCGAGAAGTCTTCATCCAGATGGTCTCTTCAATCTTCATCCCAGGGGGCGAAGTCCTGATCCAAGCAGTGAGAAGTCTTCATCCAGGCGGGCCTCTTCAATCTTCATCCAGGCGGCATCTTCTATCTTGATCCCGGAGGCGCGGAGCAGGTTCATCCTGAAGACATCTGGCGCAGAGCATCCTCTTCATACGGTCGCTGCCGTACATTAAATCTTCAATGCAAGGTACTCGATCCAAGATGGTGTCTCTTGCATTCCTATTGGCTGAAAAATTTGAATCAGCCAATTAGAATTAGAGCTGCTAAAATCCTATTGGCTGTTCAAATCAGCCAATAGGATTGAAACAGTTATCATTCTATTGGCTAATTCTAATTAGCCAATAGAATGAGAGCTGCTTAAATCCTATTGGCTGATTTGAATAGCCAATATGATTTTAGCAGCCCTAATTAGGTGTAGATTAGGTGTAATTCTTTTTTTATTTTGGATAATTTTGTGTGTTATTTTCCGTAATTTAGTGTTTGTTATTTTTTGTAACTTACTATTTTTTTGTTTTGGTATTTAGATACTTTGTAATGTTAGGATTTTTTAATGTGTAGTTTAGTTTAATTTAATTGGTAGTTAATTTTAGTTTAATTATTATATTAGTTTAATTGTTATTTTACACTTACGGCTAGATTTAGAGTTTTGTCGGAAACGGCCCGCGTAGCTAACGCTGGCTTTTTTCCCCCCGCACCTTTTAAATACTGCTGGTATTTAGAGTTCACAGAAGGGCTGCGTTAGGCTCCAAAAAGGGAGCGTATAGGCATATTTACCGCCACTGCAACTCTCAATACCAGCGGTGCTTACGGACGCGGCCAGCTTCAAAAACGTGCTCGTGCACGATTCCCCCATAGGAAACAATGGGGCAGTTTGAGCTGAAAAAAAACCTAACACCTGCAAAAAAGCAGCGTTCAGCTCCTAACGCAACCCCATTGTTTCCTATGAGGAAACAGTTTCTAAGTCTGCACCTAACACCCTAACATGAACCCCGAGTCTAAACACCCCTAACCTTACACTTATTAACCTCTAATCTGCCGCCCCCGATATCGCTGACACCTGCATATTTTTTTAACCCCTAATCTGCCGCTCCGTACACCGCCGCAACCTACAATATCCCTATGTACCCCTAATCTGCTGCCCCTAACACCGCCGACCCCTATATTATATTTATTAACCCCTAATCTGCCGCCCCCAACGTTGCCTCCACCTACCTACAATTATTAACCCCTAATCTGCCGACCGGACCTCACCGCTACTCTAATAAATGTATTAACCCCTAAAGCTAAGTCTAACCCTAACACTAACACCCCCCTAAGTTAAATGTAATTTAAATCTAACAAAATAAATGAACTCTTATTAAATAAATTATTCCTATTTAACGCTAAATACTTACCTGTAAAATAAATCCTAATATAGCTACAATATAAATTATAATTATATTGTAGCTATTTTAGGATTAATATTTATTTTACAGGCAACTTTGTATTTATTTTAACCAGGTACAATAGCTATTAAATAGTTAATAACTATTTAATAGTTACCTAGTTAAAATAATTACAAAATTGCCGGTAAAATAAATCCAAACCTAAGTTACAATTAAACCTAACACTACACTATCAATAAATTAATTAAATAAAATACCTACAATTATCTACAATTAAACCTAACACTACTCTATCAATAAATTAATTAAATACAAAACCTACAAATAAATACAATTAAATAAACTAACTAAAGTACAAAAAATAAAAAAAGAACTAAGTTACAAAAAATAAAAAAATATTTACAAACATTATAAAAATATTACAACAATTTTAAGCTAATTACACCTACTCTAAGCCCCCTAATAAAATAACAAAGCCCCCCAAAATAAAAAAATGCCCTACCCTATTCTAAAATACAAATAGAAAAGCTCTTTTACCTTACCAGCCCTTAAAAGGGCCTTTTGCGGGGCATGCCCCAAAGAATTCAGCTCTTTTGCCTGTAAAAAAAAACTTACAATACCCCCCTAAACATTACAACCCACCACCCACATACCCCTAATCTAACCCAAACCCCCCTTAAATAAACCTAACACTAAGCCCCTGAAGATCTTCCTACCTTATCTTCACCACGCCGGGTATCACCGATCGGTCCAGGCTCCGAAGTCTTCATCGAAGCCCAAGCTGGGGCTGAAGACGTCCATCCTCCGGCTGAAGTCTTGATCCAAGCGGCGGCTGAAGAGGTCCATCATCGGGCAGAAGTCTTCATCCTATCCGGGCAGAAGAGGAGATCCGGACCGGTAGACATCTTCATCCAAGTGGCATCTTCTATCTTCTTCCATCTGACGATGAGCGGCTCCATCTTCAAGACCTTCCACACGGATCCATCCTCTTCTTCCGACGTCCTAACACAGAATGAAGGTTCCTTTAAGGGACATCATCCAAGATGGCGTCCCTCGAATTCCGATTGGTTGATAGGATTCTATCAGCAAATCGGAATTAAGGTAGGAAAATTCTGATTGGCTGATGGAATCAGCCAATCAGATTCAAGTTCAATCCGATTGGCTGATCCAATCAGCCAATCAGATTGAGCTCGCACTCTATTGGCTGATCGGAACAGCCAATAGAATGCGAGCTCAATCGGATTGAACTTGAATCTGATTGGCTGATTCCATCAGCCAATCAGAATTTTCCTACCTTAATTCCGATTGGCTTATAGAATCCTATCAGCCAATCAGAATTCGAGGGACGCCATCTTGGATGACGTCCCTTAAAGGAACCTTCATTCTGTGTTAGGACGTCGGAAGAAGAGGATGGATCCGCGCCGGAGGTCTTGAAGATGGAGCCGCTCGTCGTCGGATGGAAGAAGATAGAATATGCCGCTTGGATGAAGATGTCTACCGTTCCGGATCTCCTCTTCTGCCCAGATAGGATGAAGACTTCTGCCCGATGATGGACCTCTTCAGCCGCCGCTTGGATCAAGACTTCAGCCGGAGGATGGACGTCTTCAGCCCCCGCTTGGGCTTGGATGAAGACATCGGAGTCTGGACCGATCAGTGATACCCGGCGTGGTGAAGATAAGGTAGGAAGATCTTCAGGGGCTTAGTGTTAGGTTTATTTAAGGGGGGTTTGGGTTAGATTAGGGGTATGTGGGTGGTGGGTTGTAATGTTGGGGGGGGTATTGTATGTTTTTTTTTACAGGCAAAAGAGCTGAATTCTTTGAGGCATGCCCCGCAAAAGGCCCTTTTAAGGGCTGGTAAGGTAAAAGAGCTTTTCTATTTGTATTTTAGAATAGGGTAGGGCATTTTTTTTATTTTGGGGGGCTTTGTTATTTTATTAGGGGGCTTAGAGTAGGTGTAATTAGCTTAAAATTGTTGTAATATTTTTATAATGTTTGTAAATATTTTTTTATTTTTTGTAACTTAGTTCTTTTTTTATTTTTTGTACTTTAGTTAGTTTATTTAATTGTATTTATTTGTAGGTATTGTATTTAATTAATTTATTGATAGTGTAGTGTTAGGTTTAATTGTAGATAATTGTAGTTATTTTATTTAATTAATTTATTGATAGTGTAGTGTTAGGTTTAATTGTAACTTAGGTTAGGATTTATTTTACAGGTAATTTTTAATTATTTTAACTAGGTAACTATTAAATAGTTATTAACTATTTAATAGCTATTGTACCTGGTTAAAATAAATACAAAGTTGCCTGTAAAATAAATATTAATCCTAAAATAGCTACAATATAATTATAATTTATATTGTAGCTATATTAGGATTTATTTTACAGGTAAGTATTTAGCTTTAAATAGGAATAATTTATTTAATTAGAGTTAATTTATTTCGTTAGATTTAAATTATATTTAATTTAGGGGGGTGTTAGTGTTAGGGTTAGACTTAGCTTTAGGGGGTTAATACATTTATTATAGTGTTGGCGAGGTCCTGTCAGCAGATTAGGGGTTAATACTTGAAGTTAGGTATCAGTGATGTTAGGGAGGGCAGATTAGGGGTTAATACTATTTATTATAGGGTTTTTGAGGCGGAAGTGAGGCGGATTAGGGGTTAATAACTTTATTATAGTAGCAGTGAGGTCCGGTCGGCAGATTAGGGGTTAATAAGTGTAGGTAGGTGGCGGCGACGTTTGGGGTGGCAGATTAGAGGTTAATAAATATAATATAGGGGTCGGCGGTGTTAGGGGCAGCAGATTAGGGGTACATAGGGATATTGTAGGTTGCGGCGGTGTACGGAGCGGCAGATTAGGGGTTAAAAAAATATGCAGGTGTCAGCGATATCGGGGGCTGAAGTTTTTTTCTCTCTGTTGCCCCCCCTCCTGGGTTTCTCTACATGATCTATAATCTGAAATCTAATTTGACTCAGAGTATGCCCAGCTGTCAAAAAATGGTGAGCCACAGGTGCATCTACATCTCCTGTTCTTATACTACTCTTGTGCTGGTTCAACCTCTCACGCACCTTACGGGTGGTCTCTCCTACATAGCCCCACCCACATGGGCAATTTCTTGCCTGTACGTGGGTGGCAAAAAACCCAGGAGGGGGGGCAACAGAGAGAAAAAACTTCAGCAAAAGGAATTGTTTTGGATCTATACATTAGGTACTATGTGGCCAGGAGGTATGAATAGAGAAATGGACTGGAGTGTTTTCTGATTACTGTCCCTTTAATATAAGAGATAAAGGCATTAAAAAGGTCTAAAAAATTCTTAGGGCTAACAAATGAATAGGTATCTTTGATTTAGAATGTCTATATTGTGTACACACAATGATAAAACAACTGTGAATTTATATGAGAATCTCTATTCTGCCCAAAAAGTATGTGAACAAAAAGAGGTGTGTGAACACTAGGTGGAGTTAACTGATGTAGATAGATTATCACAGGTGTGTATTGTAATTGAGTGGGAGGGGTTAAGGGTATTTTAAGCCTGTATGTGTCAGTGTGATTTTATACATGATTAAGGACGGTTGGTCCGAAACGTTGTATTAACTTTTTGGCATAAATAAAAAATCTTTTTATACAGTGCTGCTGCAGCTTGAACTTTCTATTTATTATTGGGTTTTTGGTATGGACCCTTGCAGCCTGCACGGATAAACAACCTCACAGAGTGCTGAACAGTAACCTGCTGTTGGAATTTATTATAGTGGCGGCGGTGTAGGGCTTAATAACTTTAGTATAGTGGGGGCTATGTGGGCGGACGGCAGATTAGGGGTTAATAATATTTAAATATTGTTTGTGATACGGTAGGGTGGCGGTTTAGGGGTTAATAACTTTAGTATAGTGGTGAGGATGTCAGGGAGCGGCGGAATAGGAGTTAATAAAAAATTTTTTTTAAGTGGCGCGATGTCAGGAGCCGCAGATTAGGGGTTAATACATTTATTATAGTGTTTGCGATGCGGGAGGCTTGGTGTAGGGGTTAATAGGTAGTTTATGGGTGTTAGTGTACTTTGTAACACTTTAGTTATGAGTTTTATGCTACAGCTTTGTAGTGTAAAACTCATAACTACTGACTTTAGATGGCGGCACAGATCTTAGGCTTTTTAGGCTGTAACGCTCACTTTTTAGCCTCACCGCAAAATTCGTAATACCAGCGGTATGGGAATCCCATTGAAAAACGTCATTTTTAGGAGTGCGGTACTGACGTTGCGTTACAGGCTAAAGGGTTTGCGGTACAGCTATACCGACAAGACTTGTAATCGCGGCAGTGCTGTTTTAATGCTGAAAATACCATATTTTCATTGTTAAAAGACAAACGCATAAACTTGTAATCTTGTAGTAAAGATATTTGATACAGTTCTTTCCTAAAGCGATAAGACATAATCATGCTACTTAATAATAGTCTTTGTTCAATTTCTTTGTAAGAAAACCAAAAACTCCACTGCTAATTGAAGAGATTCCAAAAGCCTTAAATAACAAACAGCAATCATATAAAATAATCCAGAAAATGTAAATGTGTGAAATGTGCTTAAAATATCATTAAAGTCTCATTAGAAAGAGTATAATGTAATATCCTTGTGGAATTGCAGCCCATAAACCCCTAAGCAAGACTGAGGACTTTCATTGGGGCTTTGTGGTCCAATAACTGGCTAAATATATGTCTTCCTTTGTAAATTTGACCATAAGATAGACTGATATTATGAAGCACATTATAACTCTATTACAGAGGGGAAGCGGTGGTGCTGCAGGGGGATTTTTATTTCTATAAAGTAACACACAAAAGAAGGATAACTTTACTTTTCACTTTCTCTTTGTATAAAATATGAATTGGTACTATGGGACTTAAAGGGACACTGAACATCCATACGTGTATGTAAAGAAAATGTACAATATGACCCCCATATTAGGCTCTACGTTCTGCTAAAGTAAATACACTGACATTAAGAAAATGGGTTATAAGAAGCCACTGCTTTTTTGAAAACACAAATAATATTAACAAAATGTTTTCCATACAACCCAGATGGATACGCCCCTTAGTCCAAAATGCTCCCCTGCTAATCAAACAGGAAGTAACAACAATCTCCACTCTGACCAAAGTCACCAAATAGGCAAGTGCCCAAAGCTGTGACATACAACTAAAGTCACACATACAGGGAGGGAGGGCATTAGCGTCTCCTCGCACATTCTGGTCCTACACTGCAGCTCACTTCCTCTCTCCTCCTCTATCCACCACTCACTTAGCCCAACCCATTGGCCTTAAAGGGACGGTAAACACCAAAAATGTATTGTTTAAAAACATAGATAATCTCTTTATTTGCCATTCCCCAGTTTTGTATAATGAACACAGGTTTATAAATACAATTTTTACCTCTGTGATTACCTTGTATCTAAGCCTCTGCAGACTGCCCCCTTATTTCAGTTCTTTTGACAGACTTGCTTTTTAGCCAATCAGTGCTAACTCCTAAGTAACTCCCGGTAGTGAGCACAATGTTATCTATATGGCCCACATGAATCAGCCCTGTCAAGCTGTGACAAACTGTCAAAATGCACTGAGATTAGAGGTGGCCTATAAGGGCTTAGAAATTAGCATATGAGCCTACCTAGGTTTAGCTTTTAACAAAGAATAACAAGAGAACAAAGCATATTTGATGATAAAAGTAAATTGGAAAGTTGTTTAAAATTGCATGTCCTATCTGAATCATGAAAGTTTAATATTGACTAGACTGTCCTTTTTTACTATATTTCAATTTGTACTTGCATATAAAAATATAATCAAGCACATGGCTCTGACTAATCCTATGCCTAGGGCAGCACTGAATATTACATATACAAATATATGTAACATTAAATGAAAGCCAAAAAAGATTATTTGATTGTTTATTAGGTCATCAAATCTGCACCAAACTGCTAACACTGCAACTAACCACCACATATTTTCCTTCAAGCCTAAGGAGCACAGGAGCTAGCATTAATGTTTATAATCTAAGGTCAGATTACCATAGCAAGAAACTTGTTATTGAGAGATTTTTGAGAACTACAACGTCGGATGGAAGCGCTACAACAACATTAAAGGAATAGTCTAGTCAAAATGAAACGTTCATGATTGCAATTTTAAGCAACTGTCTAATTTACTCCTATTGTCAATATTTATTTGTTCTCTTGGTATCTTAATTTGAATGTAAGATTAGGAGCCGAACCATTTTTGGTTCAGCACCTGTTTAGAGCTTGCTGATTGGTGGTTACATTTAGACACCAATCAGAAAGTTCTACCAAGGTGCTGAACCAAAAATGTGCTGGCTCCTAAGCTTACGTTCGTGCCTTTTCAAATAAAGATACCAAATTTGATAAAAGGAGTAAATTAGAAAGTTGATTAAAAATACTGCTCTATCTGAATCATGCGAGTTTAATTGCGTCTAGACTATCCCTTTAACTTGCACGTACTGTACATGAAAAGACCGACTGCACACACTGCACAAAATATTTAAATGAAAACCTGGTACTAAAAGAGCTGTAAACTACATTCAGCTGTGGGCCAGTTCGATACCTTAATGCTCTATTTAACGACTCAATGAAAGGAAGTCCTTAATATGTATAAAATATACTGTTTATATCTACTGTTCTAAAGGTGAACTGAGACTACACTCGTTGTACACATTATTGTGGTGATCATAATGCTCCCAGCATCAACCAGAAAATAGACAGAAACTTTTATTCTAGTAAATAAAGATCTCAGACTGCTGCACAAGCTCACAGAGCGTCCGTCAGTCAGAAGACTTGTCACAGCGACAGTACTGGGAAATGGTCTCTTACCAGCACTCTCCCATACCTGTACATAAAGTGTCGCTGCAATACTGATGTGATGTAATACATAGCATGCTAGACACTGGTGTCATTAATCATCAGCTTAGCAAGAGTATGATATGTACATTGCTGGTGTGAAACGTATACCACTCGCAGCCACAGGAGATCTAAATCACACTGCAGCACCTGCCAGAGGCAACGAACAATCCAATTGCAGAGTCCACGGCACAGAGCAAAATCTGGCAGTATAATACCTGCCCAGACTGTTTAACAAGGAACTGCTTGGACAGAAGGCTTAAGGCTTCATTACAGAGTTTTTATTTTTAAGGCTTCATTGCAGAGCTTTTATTCTTAAAGGGATAGGAAACTGCAACATTTTCTTTTGAGATTCATACAGAATATACCATTTTAAAGTTTATAATTTACTTCTATGACCAAATTAGCTTTGTTCCCATGATATTCTGTGTTGAACAGATACCTAGGTAGCATCTGGCGCTCTACATGGCAGCTCAAAATAACAGGGAATGGGGAGAGAAACTTACATTCTTGCTTTTCAAATAAACATACAAGGAGAATGAAGAAAATTTGATAATAGGAGTAAATTAGAAAGTTGCTTAAAATTTCATGCTCTGTCTGAATCACGAAAGAAGAAAATTGGGTTCAGTGTCCCTTTAACTACTAACAAAAAAAGAGATACTGTATATTGGTACTGTGAGTAGTATATTAAAGGAAATAAAGATCAATGATCTCGGTGCTGCCCCTTGTATAATAGTTCAAAACATCAGGGAATGGGGAAAGAAAAGGGGACAATATTAACTAGCACTCTTTCCTAATTAATGAATAGCTAGGCTGAATATATCAGCTCACTCAGGTATGTAAATTAAGTAAGTTAAAAAAAACAAATTTATGCTTACCTGATAAATTTATTTCTCTTGTGGTGTATCCAGTCCATGGATTCATCCATTACTTGTGGGATATTCTCCTTCACAACAGGAAGCTGCAAGAGGATCACCCACAGCAGAGCTGTCTATATAGCTCCTCCCCCAACTGCCACCTCCAGTCATTCGACCGAACACAAGCAAGAGAAAGGAGAAACTATAGGGTGCAGTGGTGACTGTAGTTTAAAAAATAAAAAACACCTGCCTTAAAATGACAGGGCGGGCCGTGGACTGGATACACCACAAGAGAAATAAATTTATCAGGTAAGCATTTTTTTTGGCCTCTCCTCTGTCCAGAGTAGACCACAAACAAAGCAAATGTTTGACGAAAATCCTTCGTAGCTTGTAAATAAAAATTTTAAAGCATGAACCACATCAAGATTGTGTAATAGACGTTCCTTCTTTGAAGAAGGATTAGGGCATAATGAAGCAACAACAATCTCCTGATTGATATTTTTATTAGATACTACCTTAGGAAGAAAACCAGGTTTGGTACGTAACACTACCGTATCTGCATGGAAAATTAGATAAGGGGAATCACATTGTAAAGCAGATAACTCCGAAACTCTTCGAGCCGAGGAGATAGCTACTAAAAACAGAACTTTCCAAGACAAAAGTTTAATATCTATGGAATGCAAAGGTTCAAACGGAACCCCTTGCAGAACCTTAAGAACTAAATTTAAACTCCATGGTGGAGCAACAGGTTTAAACACAAGCTTGATTCTAACTAAAGCCTGACAAAATGCCTGAACATCTGGATTAAAGTGTCAATGACCGACTCAGAGAAACCACGCTTTGATAAAATCAAGCGTTCAATCTCCAAGCAGTCAGAGAAATTAGATTTGGATGGTTGAACGGACCCTGAAGTAGAAGGTCCTGCCTCAGCGGCAGAGTCCATGGTGGAAGGGATGACATGTCCACAAGATCTGCATACCAATTCCTGCGTGGCCACGCAGGTGCTATCAAAATCACCGAAGCTCTCTCCTGCTTGATCTTGGCAATCAGACGAGGGAGCAGAGGAAACGGTGGAAACACATAAGCCAGGTTGAAGGACCAAGGCACTGCTAGAGCATCTATCAACGCTGCCTTGGGATCCCCGTAACAAGGAAGCTTGGTGTTCTGACGAGACGCCATGAGATCCAGTTCTGGTTTGCCCCAAAGTTGAATCAACTGTGCAAATACCTCCGGATGGAGTTCCCATTCCCCCGGATGAAAAGTCTGCCGACTTAGAAAGTACGCCTCCCAGTTCTCTACTCCTGGGATATGGATAGCTTATAGATGGCAAGAGTGAACCTCTGCCCATAGAATTATTTTTGAAACCTCCAACATTGCTAGGGAACTCCTTGTTCCCCCTTGATGGTTGATGTAGGCTACAGTCGTGATATTGTCCGACTGAAATCTGATGAATCTGACCGCAGCAAGCTGAGTCCAAGCTTGAAGAGCATTGAATATCGCTCTTAGTTCCAGAATGTTTATCGGAAGGAGTGCCTCCTCCTAAGTCCACGAGCCCTGAGCCTTCAGGGAGTTCCAGACTGCACCCCAGCCCAGAAGGCTGGCATCTGTCGTTACTATTGTCCAATCTGGCCTGCGGAAGGTCATACCCTTGGACAGATGGACCCGAGATAGCCACCAGAGAAGAGAATCCCTGGTCTCTTGATCCAGATTTAGTAGAGGGGACAAATCTGTGTAATCCCCATTCCACTGACTGAGCATGCAAAGTTGCAGCGGTCTGAGATGTAGGCGGGCAAATGGCACTATGTCCATTGCCGCTACCATTAAGCCAATTACTTACCATACACTGAGCCACTGAAAGGTGAGAAGTAGAATAAAGAACACGGTAGGAATTTAGAAGTTTTGACAACCTGGCCTCTGTCAGGTAAATCTTAATTTCTACAGAATCTATCAGAGTTCCTAGGAAGGAAACTCTTGTGAGAGGGGATAGAGAACTCTTTTCTTCGTTCACCTTCCACCAATGAGACCTCAGGAATGCCAGAACAATGTCCGTATGGGACCTGGCGATTTGAAAATTCGACGCCTGTATCAGAATGTCATCTAGGTCAGGGGCTACTGCTATACTCCGCGGCCTTAGGACCGCTAGGAGTGACCCTAGAACTTTCGTAAAGATTCTTGGTGCCGTAGCTAACCCAAAGGGAAGAGCCACAAACTGGTAATGCCTGTCTAGGAAGGCGAACCTGAGAAACCGATGATGATCTCTGTGTATTGGAATGTGAAGTTAAGCATCCTTTAAGTCCACGGTAGTCATATAATGACCCTCCTGGATCAAAGGTAGGATGGTTCGAATAGTCTCCATCTTGAAGGATGGGACCCTGAGAAATTTGTTTAGGATCTTGAGATCTAAGATTGGTCTGAAAGTTCCCTCTTTCTTGGGAACTACAAACAGATTTGAATAGAAGCCTTGCCCCTGTTCCTCCTTTGGAACTGGGTGGATCACTCCCATAACTAGGAGGTCTTGAACACAATGTAAGAATGCCTCTCTTTTTATCTGGTTTGCAGATAATTGTGAGAGATGAAATCTCCCTTTTGGGGAAGAAGCTTTGAAATCCAGAAGATATCCCTGGGACACATTTTTTTTTGTTTTAGAGGCAGCAGCAGGTTTTTTGGCCTGCTTTCCTTTGTTCCAATCCTGGTTAGGTCTCCAGACCGGCTTGGACTGGGCAAAATTTCCCTCTTGTTTTGTATCAGAGGAAGTTGAAGCTGCGCCTTTCTTGAAGTTTCGAAAGGAACAAAAATTAGTCTGTTTGGTCCTTAATTTGTTGGACCTATCCTGAGGAAGGGCGTGACCTTTTCCTCCAGTAATATCAGAAATAATCTCCTTCGGTCCAGGGCCGAATAGGGTCTGCCCCTTGAAGGGAATGTTGAGAAGCTTAGACTTTGAAGTAACGTCAGCTGACCAGGATTTGAGCCATAGCGCCCTATGCGCCTGAATAGCAAAACCTAAGTTTTTAGCCGTTAGCTTGGTTAAATGAACAACGGCGTCAGAAACAAATGAATTGGCTAGCTTAAGAGCTTTAAGCTTGCAAGGATATTATCCAACAGGGTTTCTACCTGTAGAGCCTCCTCTAGAGACTCAAACCAGAAGGCCGCAGCAGCAGTGACTGGGGCAATGCATGCAAGGGGCTGGAGAATAAAACCTTGTTGAATAAAATTTTTCTTAAAGGGACAGTCTAGTCAAAACTAAACTTTCAGTATTCAGATAGGGCATGCAATTTTAAACAACTTTCCTATTTACTTTTATCATCAAATTTGCTTTGTTCCCTTGGTGGTATTTTTGAAAAGCTAAACCTAGCTAGGCTCAAACTGATTTCTAGACAGTTGAAAACCGCCTCCTAGCTCAGAGCATTTTGAAAGTTTTTCACAGTTAGACTGTGCTAGTTCACATGTGTCATAGAGATAACATTGTGCTCACTCCCGTGAAGTTATTTAGGAGTCTTCACTGATTGACTACACTGCATGTCTGTCAAAGGCACTTAGATAAGGAGGCTGTCTGCAAAGGCTTAGATACAAGGTAATCACAGAGGTAAAAAGTATATTAATATAACTGTGTTGGTTATGCAAAAACAGGGAATGGGTAATAAAGGGATTATCTATCTTTTTAAATAAGAAACAATTTGGTGTAGACTGTCCCTTTAAGGTAACCCTCTAATTTTTTGTCCATTGGATCTAGAAAAGCACAACTGTCCTTGACAGGGATAGTAGTACGCTTCGCTAGGGTAGAGACTGCTCCCTCCACCTTAGGGACCGTTTGCCACAAGTCCCGTGTAGCGGCATCTATAGGAAACATCTTTTTAAAAACAGGAGGGGGAGAGAACGGTACACCTGGTCTATCCCATTCCTTAGTAATAATTTCTGAAAACCTCTTAGGGATTGGAAAAACATCAGTGTAAACAGGCACTGCATAGTATTTATCCAATTTACACAATTTCTCTGGGACTACAATGGCGTCACAGTCATCCAGAGTTGCTAAAACCTCCCTGAGCAACACGCGGAGGTGTTCAAACTTAAATTTAAATGTAGACATATCAGAATCAGGTTGAAGTGTCTTCCCTGAATCAGAAAAATCAGCCACTGATAGAAGCTCTCCTGCTTCGGCTTCTGCACATTGTGAGGGTGTATCAGACATAGCTACTAAAGCATCAGAGAGCTCTGTATTTGTTCTAGCCCCAGAGCTGTCTCGCTTTCCTTGTAACCCTGGAAGTTTGGACAATACCTCTGTAAGGGTATGATTCATAACTGCCGCCATGTCTTGTAAAGTATACGCAATGGGCGCGCTAGATGTACTTGGCGTCCCCTGAGCGGGAGTTATAGGTTCTGACACATGGGGAGAGTTAGTTGGCATAAATTCCCCCTTGTCAATTTCCTCTGGTGATAAATCTTTTAAAGCCAGAATATGGTCTTTAAAATTTATAGTAAGATCAGTGCATTTGGTACACATTCTAAGAGGGGGTTCCACAATGGCTTCTAAACATAATGAACAAGGAGTTTCCTCAATGTCAGACATGTTTAACAGACTAGTAATGTAAGCTTGTAAAACACTTTAATAAATGTGAAAAAGCAGAATATAAAAAACAGTACTGTACCTTTAAGGGAAAAAACCAAACACATAAACTGCAAAACAGTGAAAAAAAGCAGTAAACTCTACGAAATTTTTACAGTGTGTATAATAGACTAAAATAGCATTGCACCCACTTGCAAATGGATGATTAACCCCTCAGGCTCAAAAACGGATCAGAAAAACAGTAAAACCGTTATAAACAGTCACAAGCAAACTGCCACAGCTCTACTGTGCCCATAAAACGACTTTTGTAGGCACAAAAACCCTTTACAGAGGTCCTATATGTCAGGGGACTCCTTCAGGGAAGCTGGATGTCTCATACTGTAAAAAATACTGCGCAATTAGAGTGCGAAAATAGGCCCCTCCCACCATGCACTCAAAGTGAAAGGGCCTTAAAAAAACTACTCCTAGGAGAAATCTAGTCAGCCATGTGGAAAACTAGGCCCCAAATAAAGATTTATCACCCTCAGTAAAAAACGTTTTTTATATATCATGCAAACGTTTTACATACTAAGTAATTAGAGCAACTAACATGAATATTACCCTTTACTGCAAGCATGATCCCAGTCGTTTGTTAAATCACTGTAATCAGGCTTACCTTAAATATATCAGGCACTGTCAGCATTTTCTAGACCTTATCTCTCTAGAAAAAAATATACTGCACATACCTCAGAGCAGTTAATTCTGCAGGCCATTCCCCCAGCTGAAGTTTTCCCATACTCTTCAGTTATGTGTGAGAACGGCAGTGGACCTTAGTTACAACCTGCTTAGATCATCAAAAACCTCAGGCAAAACTCTTCTTCTAATTTCTGCCTGAGGTAAAAACAGTACAACGCCGGTACCGTTTAAAAATAATAAACTTTTGATTGAAGATAAACTACACTAATTCACCACAACTCTCTTGATACTTCCTTTCTTGTTGAGAGCTGCAAGAGAATGACTGGAGGTGGCAGTTGGGGGAGGAGCTATATAGACAGCTCTGCTGTGGGTGATCCTCTTGCAGCTTCCTGTTGGGAAGGAGAATATCCCACAAGTAATGGATGAATCCGTGGACTGGATACACCTTACAAGAGAAATCAAACTTTTATTAAATGTATTAAAATGGATAAAGTATGAATCATCTACCCTTAAATAACACACAACCACTACCCATCACCTATGAGAATAAGCTAGAACCTCTGTAAACTATACCCCTGTATTCCTGGCCGATAACTGTAATCGTCGGCTTCAGGTGCCAGGTAGTAAAATCAGTGGTCTAGCTGAGTACAAACGCGTTTCGCACTAACATGGGCCTTTTTCAATGTATATCTTATTGCAGTGAAATACAAACCGATTGCCGAAGACTCAGGGCTTTTAAATCCTTTAAAACCTTCAATGCCGCTTTTTAACCAATTGAAAGGCCGGACCTGATAACGCCCCTTTACTGACCTATCAGATGGGTTCTGCCTCCGTAAGACGGCATGCTAGGGATTGGTGCCAATCATATTAGATTCAACATGCTGTGTTGTTTAGCCAATGATCTCTAACTTAGCATACACACCCATACGCTCTTACCATCTCATTGGGAGTAATATATGTGGGCGTGAACTTAAGTAGGAAATATGTTCTCTAATGGCAATCTAGGAAATAGTGCTGTCATCTAGTGCTCTTGCAAATGGATAACATTCTTGCATAACTACTCCCATATAGTGCTGCAGACACGTGCACGCTCCCTAGCTTATGTTCCTGCTTTTAAACAAAAAATACCAAGAGAATGAAGAAACATTGATAACAGATCCCTTAAAAGGAACATATAAGTTCAAAAAGAAAATCTGTGGGAACAATTTATTACTGCTTAATTGTTTCTGTATTACTATGTATTTAGTCCCAGCTAACATATAGCTAAAATCTGCTCCAGAGCACCAATGCACCACACTTAGATAACAGAACACATCAGTTGAGCCAATGACAAGAGGCATACAGTATATGTGTAGCCACCAATCAGCAGCTAGCTCCCAGTAGTGCATTGCTGCTCCTTAGCCTATCTAGGCATGCTTTTCAACAAAGGATACCAAGAGAACAAAGCAAACTTGATAAAAGAACAAAATTGAAATATTCTCTTACAATAAGATGCTTTATTCGAACCATGACAGTGCAAAGAAAAAGAAAAAAATAAATTTTTTACTGAACAAATGTATTACTAATGTACGTAGAGCATGTGTTGTTCTGAATCAATAAGTTAAATACTGTGTAACTGGTTTTAAAAAAATCATTAAATGTTATATATATATTTAGGTTTTTATTTAAAAAGTAAAATGTTGTTTTTTGTTTCTCTTGACACTGTGGTTTATTGGTTAATAGCCCTTTCAGTGTTTGGATATTATAGCTGCCTAAATAATAGTTTTTCACTGTAGAGCTTTTTCATGATATATATTTGATTCCTTTCTGTGTAGCCAATAGGTAACAATAAAAGCCCAGCAAGTGCCTACTCCATAAACATATCAGATATGTTATTTGTCCCTTACCAAAGCGTAAAACAAACGTAAAACAAACGTAAAACAAGCGTAAAACAAACGTAAAACAAACGTAAAACAAACGTAAAACAAGCGTAAAACACGCGTAAAACAAATGTAAAACAAACGTAAAACAAACGTAAAACAAGCGTAAAACAAGCGTAAAACAAACGTAAAACAAACGTAAAACAAGCGTAAAACAAACGTAAAACAAACGTAAAACAAGCGTAAAACAAACGTAAAACAAGTGTAAAACAAATGTAAAACAAACGTAAAACAAACGTAAAACAAGCGTAAAACAAGCGTAAAACAAACGTAAAACAAATGTAAAACAAGCGTAAAACAAACGTAAAACAAACGTAAAACAAACGTAAAACAAGCATAAAACAAGCGTTAAACAAACGTAAAACAAACGTAAAACAAATGTAAAACAAATGTAAAAAAAGTGTAAAACAAACGTAAAACAAACGTAAAACAAGCGTAAAACAAACGTAAAACAAACGTAAAACAAACGTAAAACAAGCGCAAACGTAAAACAAACGTAAAACAAGCGTAAAACAAGCGTAAAACAAACATAAAACAAACGTAAAACAAGCGTAAAACAAACATAAAACAAACGTAAAACAAGCGTAAAACAAACGTAAAACAAACGTAAAACAAACATAAAACAAACATAAAACAAACGTAAAACAAGCGTAAAACACATGTAAAACAAACGTAAAACAAACGTAAAACAAGCGTAAAACAAACGTAAAACAAACGTAAAACAAGCGTAAAACAAACGTAAAACAAACATAAAACAAACGTAAAACAAGCGTAAAACAAACGTAAAACAAACGTAAAACAAGCGTAAAACAAGCGTAAATCAAGCGTAAAACAAACGTAAAACAAACAAAACAAACGTAAAACAAGCATAAAACAAACGTAAAACAAGCGTAAAACAAACGTAAAACAAACGTAAGACAAACGTAAAACAAACATAAAACAAACGTAAAACAAGCGTAAAACAAATGTAAAACAAACGTAAAACAAACGTAAAACAAACGTAAAACAAGCGTAAAACAAACGTAAAACAAGCGTAAAACAAGCGTAAAACAAACATAAAACAAACGTAAAACAAACGTAAAACAAGCGTAAAACAAACGTAAAACAAACATAAAACAAACATAAAACAAACGTAAAACAAGCGTAAAACAAACGTAAAACAAGCGTAAAACAAACATAAAACAAACATAAAACAAACATAAAACAAACGTAAAACAAGCATAAAACAAATGTAAAACAAACGTAAAACAAACGTAAAACAAACATAAAACAAACGTAAAACAAACATAAAACAAATGTAAAACAAGCGTAAAACAAATGTAAAACAAGCGTAAAACAAATGTAAAACAAACGTAAAACAAACGTAAAACAAGCGTAAAACAAACGTAAAACAAACATAAAACAACATAAAGCAAACGTAAAACAAACGTAAAACAAGCGTAAAACAAGCGTAAAACAAGCGTAAAACAAGCGTAAAACAAACAAAACAAACATAAAACAAGCGTAAAACAAACGTAAAACAAGCGTAAAACAAACGTAAAACAAACGTAAAACAAACATAAAACAAACGTAAAACAAACGTAAAACAAGCGTAAAACAAATGTAAAACAAACGTAAAACAAACGTAAAACAAACGTAAAAAAAGCGTAAAACAAACGTAAAACAAGCGTAAAACAAACGTAAAACAAACATAAAACAAACATAAAACAAATGTAAAACAAGCGTAAAACAAACGTAAAACAAACATTAAACAAACATAAAACAAACGTAAAACAAGCGTAAAACAAACATAAAACAAACATAAAACAAACGTAAAACAAGCGTAAAACAAATGGAAAACAAACGTAAAACAAACGTAAAACAAACATAAAACAAACGTAAAACAAACATAAAACAAATGTAAAACAAGCGTAAAACAAACGTAAAACAAACGTAAAACAAGCGTAAAACAAACGTAAAACAAACGTAAAACAAGCGTAAAACAAACGTAAAACAAACGTAAAACAAGCGTAAAACAAACGTAAAACAAACGCCACCTGACAAACTAACGGATGTATCAACAAACTGAAAGAATGCATTTGTTTGTTTGTAATTCTTCTTATTAAAGGGACGCTCAAGTCAAAATTTACTTTTATGATCAGAAAGAGCAGCAGTTTTAAGACACTTTCCAATTTATTTCCATGATCAAATGTTGCACAGTCTCTTTATATTCACACAATCTGGGGAACAAGATCCTACGGAGCATGTGCACAAGTTTACAGGGTATACGTGTACTAGTCTGTGATTGGCTGATGTCTGTCACATGATACAGGGGGGCAGAAAATGGGAGAGAAAAATACATTTGTCAGAAAAAATATCTACTGCTTATTTGAAATACAGAGTAGGTGTTATTGTATTGTCTTTTTATTATGCACTTGTTAATTATGCAATTCTACTGCATTGAGTGGTCCTTTAAAGGAAAACAACCCCATAATAACAGCCACAAATAACTCCTAAACCACACACTGCCACACTTAACCCCTCCACTGCCATACCTCTCACTAATGTAAGGGACTCCCCGTCCTAAGACTAACCTAAACCTCTAAATTAGAAAAAAATATATAAAAATATATATTTTTTTTTTTTATTTTTTATTTCTTTATTTAAGATCCAACAGAGTATACACTTTAATCTGTACATATATGTTTGGAGTGAAAGACAAAGAAAAAAGAAAACGAAAAGGAACACCTCGCAGGGTGTCTAAGTACCTCATTAAACAGATAAGGAAAAAACAACCCAAACAGGAGCAACTGCTAAATGCAGGTACCTTCCTAACCTGGGGTATTTACAACATAGCACAAATACATCCTTCTGGACCTTATTCTAGATACAATACAGTACCCTTCCTTGTTGCTCCTCCTGTAGCGGTAAAGCAGGGCCTAGCATAGCAATTCTTTATCTAACCTGTCATAGGGTCCTTGTAACCTAACAAGTAGGTGAACTAATCTGTGTCTCACAATACATTTATGATACTCTGTTGGAGTGTTTTATAGCTTTCCTAATACAACATCAACAAAGAAGAAAACAAATAGCCAAAACCAACAATAAGAACAACACAAAACACCGAATATAAAACAGTACAAACAAAAAAACAAAAAAAAACAAAAAATACAAGACAGGACAAAACAAGACAAAACCAAGTAAGACTAGACAAGACCAGACCAGACAAGACAAGACAAAAAAAAAGGAAAAAAGGAGGGGGATGTGGTAAGCCGGCCAATTACAACAGACCCAACAGAACAAGTTTTGAATTTCTGAGTGGGTAAATTAGATAATCAATTTCATTGGAATGGAGAGCTTTAATGAAGACTAACCATTTCAATTTTCTTTTTACCAATGTCGTGTTCATCATTCAGGTTGGTATCTATCTGTTCTAGAATACATTGTTTCTTCAAACAATTCTTAACCTCTGGAATACTGGGGGTTGCTCTCCCTTTCCATTTTTTAAAGATTAAATATCTGCTAGACTCTCTTTGATTTTATTTAACACTGGGAGAATATTAAGACTGTACCAAATATCGGGATTCAAGGAGATGCCAAGGTACCTAAATGATTCAGAAACTACTCTGAATGGTATGTTTGAAAGGGACTCATTAGTTTGCTTAATCCACAAAAGTTCAGATTTTGTGGTATCCACCCTATATCCAGAAAAAGATCCAAACTGATCAATAATTAAAAGGAGTTTCGAGATATTAATGTAGGTGTTTGTGATATATATAAGAATATCATCGGCATATAAAGCTATTCTCAGATCCTTCTTACCTATCCTAATGAAAGCGGAGAGAGTGGACATCCCTGTCGGGTTCCTCTCCTAACAAAATATAGATTGTCGATAAACTTAAGAAAACTACCTCAAAGGCCAAAACAATGAAGGGAGGATAGTAAATTATCATAGTGAACCGAATCAAAAGCTTTTTCAGCATCAATTGAGATAATTGCTAGATCGGAGGTGTCCCCTCCCCCTCCGCTCCCCAACCTCTCCCTGGTTTTAAAATAGTCAATGGTAAGGAAGACTTCCCTTATTTTAGCTGAGGAATTTCGTTTGAACAAGAATCCAGCCTGGTCTTTATGAATAATGCTGGGGAGAAAGGATTAAAGCCTTAGTGCTAAGATAGAAGTAAATATTTTATAATCCGAATTCAGCAAGGCTATAGTCCTATATGTTTCTTTCTTACCAGGATCCTTACCTTGCTTTAAAATTAGGGTGGTATAGGAAGCCGCAAAACTGGAGGAGGCCAAATTACCCTCGATATATACATATCATTAAAAAGTAAAGTTAAATGTGACACAATTACAGGAAGTAATATCTTGTAGAATTCATTAGGGAGGGCATCCGGGCCCGGAGCTTTGTTTAAAGAAAGGTCTTGAATTGCTCTAGATACTTCTAGCTCAGAGATAGGAGAATTAAGAGTTTCGACTAGCTCAGATGATAATGTCAAATAGGAGATTTTGCTCCAGAAATCCTCGTGCTCAAGATTATTTGAAGTCTTGAGGGAATACAGATCTTGATAGTAATCTGAAAAGGTCTTCAAAAGCTCTTCTGCTGTCGTTAAAGTTTTACCTTCATTTTGAAGGGAATCAATAAAAGATGAGCCTTTATCCCTCTTAACTAAATTTGTAAAGAGTTTCCCTGTTTTGTTTCCGTGTCTGAATAACTTAGCCTGAAATCTTAGATCTTTCTGAGAAGCTCTATAAAGGAGAAAAGTCCCTTTCCTTTAATGCTCCAGTGTATCTTACCCAGCTCTCTGATGTTTTCTCTAGTAAATGATGATTGTATGAATTAGATACTGACTTCAGGATTTCCTTTTCCCTAAGTTTAAATTTATCTGTCCTATTTATACTATAGGCTAATATCTCCCCCCTGAGAACTGCCTTTGCAGTTTCCCAGAAGATAGCAGGACGATTTATATATTCTTGGTTAAAGGAAGCGTATTCTTCAAACTTAGATTCAAGCCAGTTTTTAAACTTAAAATCTGAGGCCAGATATGCAGGAAAATAGAACCGACGACTTCTAGAAGCAGGATCACTAAACTGAGTCAAGGAATATAGGGGCATGGTCCGAAATGCAAATAGGAAAAATCCCAGATATAAATCTCAGTTTACACAGCCTTTCATCTAGAAGAAGTAGATCGATCCTAGAGAGTGACTTATATGCGTTAGAAAGGCATGTGAAATCTCTGATGTCAGGGTTCTGTGACCTCCATACATCCCTAACCCTAAGATTCTGAAAAAGTCAAGTAAGTCATTTTGATTCTAAATTATCTCTTTTACTTCTAGAACAAAAAGAATTCTGTCTCAACCTATCTAAGGGGCATTGTGGTGCCATATTGAAATCACCCGCTAGTATCAAATATCCCTCTGCATATGACATGATATTGGACTGGAGTGTCTCCCAAAAGGGCAAATTAAAGACATTAGGCACATAAATGTTAGATAATGTATATAAAGTGTCTTAGCTAGTTTGATTTTTACCATTAGGAATCTCCCCTCTGAGTCTGTGTTGACGTGAAGAACCTCATAATTTAACTTTTTCCCTAAAAGGATCACGACACCTCCTTTCCTCTTCACGCTAGGGGAGGAGAGAACTTCCTCAACCCATAAGCACTTGAAGTTAAGAACTTCTTCCAGCTTTAAATGGGTTTCCTGTAAAAAAGGCAATATCAGTGTTTATTTTTCTTAGATGAGATATTATTGTTTTCCGTTTAATGGGAGATGTAATGACCCCAATATTCCAAGAGTTTAACTTAAATCTACCTGCCGCTTCTACCATCTAAAGAAAAAAAAGAGTGGAGAGAGAAGGAGAGAAAAAAAACAAAAAAAAACACAACTTCCAAAAAACACAGCACACAACATCCTTCCCAGAATTGGCCCACCTTTCACCCACGTCCATAAGGACCAGACCACAGAAGGGTTAGTACTAAGAAAATGTGATAGATACTATCTAGCTCCTCTATTGTACAGAGGGATAAGTCTCAGCACAAAATTTTCTGCATCTTTAGCAGAGTCAAAGAAATGTGTTTGATTGTCCACCGTAATCTTCAGCCTAGCTGGATATATTAAGGTAGCTCGGAGGCCCTGATTGATTAATCTAGTGCAAATTGGGGCTAACTCCTATTTGCGGCCGTTTCCGCAGAGCAATCATGGAATAGCATAATTTTTGCGTCACCAAGATATATAGGCTGATTCTTTCGATTTTTTAGGGGGGCACTCAGCATTACTGAGCATAAAAAAAGAGATATTTGTAAAGACAGTAAATACCTTGTAATGGCAAGGTATGTAGTTTTCCCATAAATTAACATGTCAGCAGAATCTGAACATTATTAGAATGGAATAACACCTTGTTTGCTGAATTGCTTTTCAGTGATGAAACTCCCACCACCACCACCATGGTCTAGAAACAAAATATCGATTGTTTGGTGTCAGCATAAATGATAAAATAAGAAACTGCAAAATAGGGACATATGTATGTCAGGATTAGGCCAGTGAAGGCTGGTGAAGCCATATGCTCTTTCAGTTTTCAGGACTGGGACATTGTAAATTCTCAGACATATTACAGGAAATGGGTGCAAAATAAATCATGAAAATATATTGCAAAGTTGTTTTACTGTTCATAATTATGCATTTTATATTGCAACCTCAAAATGTTTACTGTCTCTTTTGAACATGTATTTTTCTAATAGGTCACCTCAATCCAAGTAACATATACAGTTAAATTAAATTAATTAAAAAATAAATCATTTTACCTAAAAATGGAATTATAGTCTAATTTTATTTTGAGTTATTATAATACAAAAAAAGTTTGGGTGCCCCTTTCCTAGTCAGGGCACTTCAGTATAACAATGTGACTTTGTAGACAAAGACATATCCAATACATAAAAACATAATTATATTATTTAAATCATTATTAACAAGCAGGGAAATGTTTTTCTTCTGGTCATAGAACCACGTTTTCTATATTATAGACATATTGTTTTTCCTCCAGCTCAGATCACTTACTGCTTTTTTTCCAACAATTCAATTTATAAGTGAGTTAAATATTTATATTAGCACATTAGCTAATTAACTAATTAATTAAGTCCTACAGTGCAATAAAACCATTAAACAGCATAAACGGTTGAATTACGTCTGCCAGCTTTTATGCCTTTTGTTTGAATATTGAGTTTCTTACTCTATTATTGTTGTACGTGCTCATATATCAGCTATAGAGTAATAAATTCTGTTTTAATTGTTATAGCAACATGATTTATTCTAACATAAATGTTACATTATTATAAAGTCTGCCACACCTATTAATTTGTAATATAATTAGTATAATTAGTATTAGTGTTCTCTCATGTAAATAAGACAGTGGGGCCTATCTATCAATCTCCGTATGGAGCTTGACGCCCCGTGTTTCTGGCGAGTCTTCAGACTCACCAGAAACACAAGTTATGGAGCAGCGGTCACAAACACTGCTGCTCCATAACCCTGTCTGCCTGCTCTGAGCAGTCGGACAGGAATCGCCAGAAATCAACCCGATCGAGTACGAGTACGATCGGGTTGATTGATACCTCCCTGCTGCGGCCCATTGGCCGCGAGTCTGCAGGGGGCGGCGTTGAATACGGAGAGCGTATTGCTCTCCGCATTCAGAGATGTCTTGCGGACCTGATCCGCACTGTCGGATCAGGTCCGCAAGACATTTGATAATTCAGCCTCACAGTGTTCTCTATGGCAAAATTTGCCCGGGACCAGCAGTTACTTACGGCTCCCAAGCAGTAATTTAAGTATGTGTTTAACCACTTTCTAGGATAGCCGTTTATCATGCTATGCAGGTTCTGGATATGAAGGAGAGATACATATTTTACAATTTAATGCTCAATAAAAGCCCCAAAGATTTTATGTGATTTCTCTCCATGCAATTGAGGTTTTAATCATCAGGCACACTTGCAAGGCACTAAGAGATAAAATGATAAACTTTGACAAATTTAATTCTTGCACTATAATCAGCTCAGACTGCGAAGTGGTTAATGTGGCCCTCAATAGAACACCATGCCTCTGTGCCACCTGTCAGCTAATATCATATCAGACATCAGATCACACCCTATGGCTCTGCCCCTCCTGTCAGTAACATGACCATATCAGACATCAGATCACACCCTATGGCTCTGCCCCTCCTGCCAGTAACATGACCATATCAGACACCAGATCAAACCCTATGGCTCTGCCTCTCCTGCCAGTAACATGACCATATCAGACACCAAATCACACCCTATGGCTCTGCCCCTCCTGCCAGTAACATGACCATATCAGACACCAAATCACACCCTATGGCTCTGCCCCTCCTGCCAGTAACATGATAATATCAGACACCAGATCACACCCTATGGCTCCGTCCCTCCTGTTATTAACATGACCATATCAGACACCAGATCACACACTATGGCTCCGTCCCTCCTGTTATTAACATGACCATATCAGACACCAGATCACACCCTATGGCTCCGTCCCTCCTGTTATTAACATGACCATATCAGACACCAGATCACACCCTATGGCTCCGTCCCTCCTGTTATTAACATGACCATATCAGACACCAGATCACACCCTATGGCTCCGTCCCTCCTGTCAGTAACATGACCATATCAGACACCAGATCACATTCTATGGCTCTGCCTCTCCTGTCAGTAACATGACTATATCAGACACCAGATCACACCCTATGGCTCTGCCTCTCCTGTCAGTAACATGACCATATCCAGGACCGTCTTTAACACAGGGCAAAAGGGGCAGCTGCCCAGGGCCCAGTTTCTGTTGAGGGGCCCAAGAGTCCAAAAAAAAAAAAAAAAAATATTTTTTTTTTTTTTTATTGTTCATACCAGACTGCTGATGTGATATGGGGAACACATACATTCAATCCTAATACTGTCACAGTCAAAAGTACTCTGTTTATATATATATATATATATATATATATATATTTTTTTTTTTTTTTTTAAACTGTGCCAGACCGTGCCGGTGTCATGTGACATGCCAAGCTTTTGCCATGTGCTGTTTTAGATGTGCACTGTGCAGCACTGAATGCAAAGTCTTAACTTGGTATCCAGACATTCCCACTGCATCAGAAAAGGTCCTACTGGGGTTACCACTGTTATCAGGTCACTGCTCTGGTGGTGGGGATTGTTTCTGGGTAGGGCTGACTGTAGGCGCATGCAGCAGAAAGCTGGAGCGGCAAGGACGTGAGGATTTGAGCATCTGTTCAGCTGCATACACTGCTCTCTTCAGTCTTGAGGCTGTGTGACTCATCCCACACTGTATCCATGCAGCCTTGGACAGACAGCATCCTGTCTGCTGGTCCCCTTAGCCCTGCTCTTTCTGCTGTGGCCCTAAGATCAACTAACTGAAGTTTGTTAAGGGAACAGTGCTTTGTAGAAAGGAAGAATAAGTGAGTGCACACACGCCACTCCCCATGCAGCATTGTCTAGTGCAGGGTGAGAGGGAACTTGTTCCTAGCAAAGAAGTGACATGTGCTGCTGTGGCTGATGTATAGTGTCATGCTGATACTTCACAGATTAATGTAAGTTTTATTTTTATAGTTTTTGTTTTCTCTCTGTCTCAGATTTGACAGATTCCCATAGTAGTTCTGCTGTTCCAGTCAGTAAACTTATTTTTGTCTGCACCTCCATGCTTCCTCCTCAGTCTTTACCTTGCTTTGCTCCTGTTGGCTGCCCTAAATCTCTTTAACCAGCTAACCTCACACTAGAATCACATTCAAAAGAATATTAAATGAATCCACAGTGGAGGAATTTATATATTTATTTACTTATTAGTTCTGCTTAGGTCCAGTTTCACATATTGCAATGTATTTCAATTTTTTTAAAATGATTAGCCCAGCAGTGGATGATCCACTGCTGGGCTAATAATTAAAAAAAAAAATTGATTTAGTTGTTTTTTGGGATGATGGGGGGGGGCCCAAGAAAATTTTTGCCCAGGGTCCAGTCAATATTAAAGACGGTCCTGACCATATCAGACATCAGATCACACCCTATGGCTCTGCCCCTCCTGTCAGTAACATGACCATATCAGACACCAGATCACACCCTATGGCTCTGCCTCTCCTGTCAGTAACATGACCATATAAGACATCAGATAACACCCTATGGCTCTGCCCCTCAATAGAACACCATGCCTCTGTGCCACCTGTCAGCTAATATCATATCAGACATCAGACCACACACTATGGCTCTGCCCCTCCTGCCAGCAACATGACCATATCAGACACCAGATCACACCCTATGGCTCTGCCTCTCCTGTCAGTAACATGACCATATAAGACATCAGATCACACCCTATGGCTCTGCCCCTCCTGTCAGTAACATGACCATATCAGACACCAGATCACATCCTATGCCTCTCTCTCCTGTTAGCAACATGACCATATCAGACACCAGATCACACCCTATGACTCTGCCTCTCCTGTCAGCAACATGATCATATCAGACATTAGATCAGACCCTATAGCTCTGCCCCTCCTGTCAGCAACATGACCATATCAGACATTAGATCAGACCCTATGGCTTTGCCCCTCCTGTCAGTAACATGACCATATCAGACATCAGATCACACCCTATGGCTGTGCCCCTCCTGTCAGTAACATGACCATATCAGACACCAGATCACCTCCTATGGCTTTGCCCCTCCTGTCAGCAACATGACCATATCAGACATCAGATCACACGCTATGGCTCTGCCCCTCCTGTCAGTAACATGACCATATCAGACATTAGATTAGACCCTATGGCTGTGCCCCTCCTGTCAGTAACATGACCATATCATACATCAGATCACACCCTATGGCTTTGCCCCTCCTGTCAGCAACATGATCATATCAGACACCAGATCACACCCTATGGCTTTGCCCCTCCTGTCAGCAACACGATCATATCAGACATTAGATCAGACCCTGTGGCTTTGCCCCTCCTGTCAGTAACATGATCATATCAGACATCAGATCACACCCTATGGCTCTGCCCCTCCTGTCAGTAACATGACCATATCAGACATTAAATTAGACCTTATGGCTGTGCCCCTCCTGTCAGCAACATGACCATATCAGACATCAGATCACACCCTATGGCCCTGCCCCTCCTGTCAGTAACATGACCATATCAGACATCAGATCACACCCTATGGCCCTGCCCCTCCTGTCAGTAACATGACCATATCAGACATCAGATCACACCCTATGGCCCTGTCCCTCCTGTCAGTAACATGATCATATCAGACATCAGATCACACCCTATGGCCCTGTCCCTCCTGTCAGTAACATGATCATATCAGACACCAGATCACACCCTATGGCTTTGCCCCTCCTGTCAGCAACATGATCATATCAGACATCAGATCACACCCTATGGCCCTGCCCCTCCTGTCAGTAACATGACCATATCAGACATCAGATCACACCCTATGGCCCTGCCCCTCCTGTCAGCAACATGACCATATCAGACATCAGATCACACCCTATGGGTTTGCCCCTCCTGTCAGCAACATGATCATATCAGACATCAGATCACACCCTATGGCCCTGCCCCTCCTGTCAGTAACATGATCATATCAGACATCAGATCACACCCTATGGCCCTGCCCCTCCTGTCAGTAACATGATCATATCAGACATCAGATTATGGTTTTGCAGCCACATGTCTATATAAGCCCCCATAAACTATATGCTCACATCAGACCTCAGATTAGACCATATAGTGTGAACCATATGCTGACATCAGACGTTTAAAAAAGGCACCTGGCCACTCTAAATATCAGTTGTATTGTACTGAACCATCTATAAAATGCTTAATGTAAATAAGTTAATTATAATGACGATACAATGATGCTGTGAAATGACACCTTGTGCTTATTGTGTACTGAGGTTTGGAAAACAATAAGACCCAGGATTTTCTGCATTAGTTATAATGTTATTGTATGACAAGGTTATGCTTACAATTGTAAAAAGCTACAAGTTAATTATGCCGCCTCTTTCCAGTTTACTGGTTCTGTACAGCTGTTCTAATTTCTTACAGATAAAGTTTTAAAAATGATATACCTCAGCATGGAATTGAAATAATGATGGTTCCCATCTATTTCAGGCTATAATTATACTGTACATATAGTGAAATCCACTGATCAGGGCTAGGGGAATACAATATTCAGCACCATGGTCAGTTCTCATGTCACCGGTTTTATGCAGCAAGATTTTTTTTTATTCAAAAAACTCCACCAACCTGTAAATCTTACTCATCTAACCTTCTTCCACATTACTATTCATTATGTGCAATGTGCTAGTGCTGTGAATGATACATAGAGCTGGTGAATAAAAGAGACTAAAGACACAAGCACTTCTTTATGGATCACTCAGGTCACAAGGCAGGGTGAATAAGAGTTCTTGAAATGATCAGAACTTCAGACAAAAGTGTTACTGGCTTTTTGGAGTTAGTTGGCATAGCTAATGCTGCTTTTTTTGCCAACGCACCATTCCAACAACGCTGGTATTTGTCTGAGGGGCTGCGTTAGGCTCAAAAAAGGGTGCGTTGAGCCTAACTTAGCTCCACTTCAACCCTCAATACCAGCGTTGCTTACGGTAGCGGTAAGCTGGCAAAACGTTCTCGTGCACGATATCCCCATAGGAAACAATGGGGCATTTTTGGCTTAAAAAAAAACCTAACACCTGCAAAAAAGCAGCGTTCAGCTCCTAACGCAGCCCCATTGTTTCCTATGGGGAAACACTTTCTAAGTCTGCACCTAACACCCTAACATGAACCCCGAGTCTAAACACCCCTAACCTTACACTTATTAACCCCTAATCTGCTGCCCCCGACATCGCTGACACCTGCATTATACTATTAACCCCTAATCTGCCGCTCCGTACACCGCCGCAACCTACATTATCCCTATGAACCCCTAATCTGCTGCCCCTAACATCGCCGACCCCTATATTGTATTTATTAACCCCTAATCTGCCCCCCCCCCAACGTCGCCGCTACCTAACTACACTTATTAACCCCTAATCTGCCGACCGGACCTCGCCGCCACTATAATAAATGTATTAACCCCTAAACATCCGCACTCCCGCCTCGCAAACACTAGAATAAATAGTATTAACCTCTAATCTGCCCTCCCTAACATCGGCGCCACCTACCTACAATTATTAACCCCTAATCTCCCGCCCGCGCCGTTGCCGCTACTATAATTAAGTTATTAACCCCTAAACCTAACTCTAACCCTAACCCTAACACCCCCTAACATAAATATAATTTATATTAAACGAAATAATATTCCTATAATTAACTAAATTATTCCTATTTAAAACTAAATACTTACCTATCAAATAAACCCTAAGATAGCTACAATATAATTAATAATTAAATTGTAGCTATTTTATTATTTATATTTATTTTACAGGCAACTTTGTATTTATTTTAACTAGGTACAATAGCTATTAAATAGTTAATAACTATTTAATAGCTACCTAGTTAAAATAATTACAACATTACCTGTAAAATAAATCCTAACCTAAGTTACAAATACACTTAACACTACACTATCATTAAATTAATTAAATAAATTACCTACAATTAGCTAAAATAAAATACAATAAAATAAACTATTCTATAATACAAAAACAAACAAACACTAAATTACAAAAAATAAAAAAGAATTACAAGCAGTTTAAACTAATTACACCTAATCTAAGCCCCCTAATAAAATAAAAAAGCCCCCCAAAATAAAAAATCCCCTACCCTATTCTAAAATACAAAAGTAATCAGCTCTTTTACCAGCCCTTAAAAGGGCTTTTTGCGGGCCCTTGCCCCAAAGTAATCAGCTCTTTTGCATGAAAATAAAAATACAACCCCCCAACATTACAACCCACCACCCACATACCCCTACTCTAACCCACCCAAACCCCCCTTAAAAAAACCTATCACTAACCCCCTGAAGATCTCCCTACCTTGAGTCGTCTTCACCCAGCCGAGCCAAATTTTTCATCCAAGCGGAGCAAGACGATGTCCTCCATCTGGGCGAAGTCTTGATCCAATCGGCAAAGAATAGGTCTTCCATCCGGGAGATGTCTTCTTCCAAGCGGCATCTTCTATCTTCTTTCTTCCGGATCCATCTTCATCCCGCCGATGCGGAACATCCTCCTTCTCCGACGGACTAACGACGAAAGAAGGTTCCTTTAAGGGACGTCATCCAAGATGGCGTCCCTTCAATTCCGATTGGCTGATAGAATTCTATCAGCCAATCAGAATTAAGGTCGAAAAAATCTGATTGGCTGATGCAATCAGCCAATCAGATTGAAGTTCAATCCGATTGGCTGATCCAATCAGACAATCGTATTGAACTCGCATTCTATTGGCTTTTCCGATCAGCCAATAGAATGCGAGTTCAATACAATTGGCTGATTGGATCAGCCAATCGGATTGAACTTCAATCTGATTGGCTGATTGCATCAGCCAATCAGATTTTTTCTACCTTAATTCTGATTGGCTGATAGAATTCTATCAGTCAATCGGAATTGAAGGGACGCCATCTTGGATGACGTCCCTTAAAGGAACCTTCATCCGTCATTAGTCCGTCGGGGAAGAAGGATGTTCCGCGTCGGTGGGATGAGGATGGATCAGGAAGAAAGAAGATAGAAGATGCCGCTTGGAAGAAGACATCGCCCGGATGGAAGACCTCTTCTTTGCCGCTTGGATCAAGACTTCGCCCCGGATGGAGGACCTCTTCTTTGCCGCTTGGATCAAGACTTCTACAGGATGGAGGACATCTTCTTGCTCTGCTTGGATGAAGAATTCGGCTCGGCTGGGTGAAGACGACTCAAGGTAGGGAGATCTTCAGGGGGTTAGTGATAGGTTTTTTTAAGGGGGGTTTGGGTGGGTTAGAGTTTGGGTATGTGGGTTGTGGGTTGTAATGTTGGGGGGGGGAGTATTGTATTTTTCTTTTCATGCAAAAGAGCTGATTACTTTGGGGCAAGGCCCCGCAAAAAGCCCTGATTACTTTTGTATTTTAGAATAGGGTAGGGAATTTTTTATTTTGGGGCGCTTTTTTATTTTATTAGGGGGCTTAGATTAGGTTTAATTAGTTTAAACTGCTTGTAATTCTTTTTTTTTATTTAGTGTTTGTTTGTTTTTGTATTGAAAAAAGCAGGCGGCTACTGTGATACTGAAAAAGGTACTTTTTATTCCAGGTAAAAAGTTTGACAAAAAGCAAAAAGGATTAATATGACACAAAACACCAGGGAGGGAAACAGCAGACTTACATGTTTCACGCTGGCTAGCGCTTAATCATAGAAGCTGTTAGACAAGTGAAACCTGCTGTGGCTCTTAAAGGGACAGTGCACCAAGCAAAACACCTCATATCTAAATTGGAACAGAACAGGTGTAACATGAATGTATTGTTTCTACGTATATGTCCACTGAGAGAGCCACAGATCAGATAAAAATAAAAATATAATGGCAATACTTGTGAAGATATGCAATCCAACCAAAAAACACTAGTATATTCAAAGCTGAATGACAGTATATTCTGTACATGAAATGTGATGTTAACACATATGTGCAGATTCTAAAAAAGCACCATATACAGTGATAGCTAATTATTGATAAAACAAAACATAACTAGATTTGGCAACAAAATGTAACATAATTTATCATATAATTTTTCAAAAAAGGAGAATAAAGAACAAAAATAAAACATGAAAAATGTCTCTCCATAATTTGAAAAAAATTATTCTAACTAGTTTCTCAATAGATTCTTCATAATTTAGAGAAGAAATTGCTGCCAAACATTTTAATAATTCTATAGACTTTAGAAATCAAAGAAATTCAAGACAGATTCAGATATAAAAGAAATTAGTAACCTGAAGCTATAATTCAAAGAGATACGATACTCTGTGATAATATATATAATATATACACAAAATTATTATTGAAATTGATGGCTTAGTTAGAAAAAATGGAAGTGGGATTTTTGAGAATATGTGTTAATGGATAAGGGAATTTATACTAATATGAAAATATATGTACTTACATCCATTAACCAAAAACAACTTATAACAACTAATGGATCTAGTCCACAAAGTATCTCATATCCCACTCTAAGTTCATACCCAAAGGTGATCTGGTCTTTAGCTTATAGATCCAATACAACTCTTTTTTGTCTAGGATCTTACATATATCACCCCCCCGATAAGGGGTTCTCGCTACATCTATGACCTTAATTTTTACTTTTGGTATGTTTGTAAGATGAAATAGATTAAAATGTTTGGCAACTGCCGAGTCCTTATTGTAATTTTTAATATCCCTGAGATGTTCCCTTGCCCGGTCTCTGAGGGTTCTACTCGACTGACCTACGTATTGTATTCCACAAAGCTGGCAGTCCAAAAGATAAACTATATAATCTGTGAGGCATGTTGCATGGAAATCGATTTCAAAGGAATCACCAGTAACCTTACTAGAAAAACTTCTAGTGAAGTCCATGTTTTCACAAGTTATACAGTTTGACAAGTGAGCCCTAAAGTTACCTGTGCCTCTAAGCCAGTTACTGTTTGATTGGGTATTGGATTTAACCAAACTAGGTGATAGCTTAGTGGCTAATGTAGGTGGTTTCCTAGCAACAAATCTACACTCTTTTATATATGGCTGCAGAATCTCATCACCTTTGAGTATGTGTAAATGCTTTCTGATGATAGCACATATAGAATTATACTCAGGAGAGAACTGTGTGGAGAACACAATACTACAGTCGTCCAAAAATTCTCTATTCTTTCTTTTATTCTTTCTCATATTGATGTCATTACTTCTCAAAGTTGTATTGATTACGCTGCCACTTATAGTGGTATTGTCTAACATTGAAGGTTGTTCTACAGGATTGGGTTTCCAATCCCTGATCTCTTCGAATGTTTTGAATAGATCCTTTTTATTGTACCCCCTAGCTTCCAATCTAGAAATAAGCTCTCTGCCACATTTATTATAATTATCTGTAGTACTGGCATTGCGTCTGAGCCTAATAAATTGGCTTCTTGGTATAGATTTCACTAAATGTGGGGGATGGCATGAGGTAGCATGAAGGATTGTGTTTCCCGCTGTCTCTTTTCTATATGTGGTGGATACAATTCTATGACTAAGATTGTCACCCTGTAAACTTAGATCTAAGAAATTCACACTATCCTGGTGTAATTCACCTGTAAATTTTAGATTCACATCATTGGTGTTTAAAAGTGTGAGGAAATCATAAAAAGGGAAATCTTCTTTAACAATAAAAATGAGATCATCTATGTACCTCATGTACAGAAGGATGCCGGACCTAAAAGGTTCTCCTATATCATAAATATGTTGGAGCTCCCACTTACCCACAAACAGATTTGCATATGAGGGGGCAAATTTTGCCCCCATTGCTGTTCCTTGACACTGCAAATAAAACACTGAGTCAAAAACAAAATAATTGTGGGTAAGCAAGAACTCCACAACTTCAACAATGAAATGTTTTACCTCATTCTTATAAGAAGTATTGTTGGCTAGGAAGAACTCCAAGGCCCGACACCCCTGTACATGAGGTATAGAAGAATATAAAGAAGTTGCATCTACAGTAATCCACTTGTATCCAGCCTGCCATACAAAATCATTTAATACATCTAATAGATCTCCAGAGTCCCTAGTGTAGCTATAGAGGTTACTAACTAGTGGTTTGAGTATGCTGTCAATCCATTCAGACATAGGCTCCAAAAGGGAACCTATGCCTGAAATGATTGGACGTCCTGGTGGAGAAAGAAGGCTCTTATGGGTTTTTGGGAGATAGTGGAAGATGGGGATTATGGGATGTGTAGGTAATAGATATTTGGATTGTTCTATGGTCAAAATCCCTAAAGAAACTGCTTCTTCAAGGATTTTTGAGAGTTGTCTGGAGAAAACAGATGTAGGATCTGAATCTAGTTTTCTATATGTCTCAGTGTCAGAGAGTTGTCTGTTAGCCTCTGTTAAATAGTCTGATTTGTTGAGGACAACAACATTGCCCCCCTTATCGGAGTTGCGAATGACAATGTTGTTGTTATCAGCCAGATCCTTGATGGCTAATCTCTCCTGAACAGTTAAATTTTGTCTGGTATTAAAACCAGTGGATAAGCGTGTTTCCTCCAATTTAAGCACATCTTCCTCTACTCGCTTATGGAAGGAATTCAAAAAACTACCTCTGAAATGTCTGGGATAGAAAGTGGATGTATGTTTAATTGGAGTGGGAGGAACCTCACACTTATCAGAAGTGATGTTACTATCAAAATTCTTAATAGTTTCAATTAACCCAAAATCTGCAAAGGAAAACATTTTATTCCAATCAATATTATCATTAGCATTGGTATTAACATTGGCATTAGCATTATTGACCACAGTGGTACTGACGCCAAAGGTGGTCCTTTCAGAATCATGGAAAAATCTCTTAAGTGCTAACTTCCTTATAAACCTATTGACATCAATAAGAGTTCCAAAGGCTGAGTATTTTCATGTAGGAGCAAAACCCAAACCCTTTTTCAAAACCCCCTCATGTGTTGGCGTGAGTTGTGTGTCAGATAGGTTAATGACATTAAAAGTTATTTCTTTTTCTGTGACTTCAGTTGTTTTCCTTCCTTTCTTCCTTCTAGATCTTCTTGTCCTTTTCCTAAAGGGACTGCTGGTTGGTTTCTGGTTTTCGCACGAACTGTCATGTCGTTACTTCCTTTGTTCTTCTTACTTGAGGAAACCTGTAGAGACAAAGAGGAAGAAGAGGGATGGGGGGACACTGGAACTGAGATATCCTCACTGGAATCAGAAGAATTGGAATCCTGTTCAGTGGACTCTCCTTCTGTTGATGAAAAGACCACTTTACGGTCTTTGTCTTTCTTCAGGATTGATTTTAAGGGTTTATTTCCATCTGTGTCCACAGATTGCTTTCTTTGAGGTTTTCTATAGCGCTTTCGAAATCTTGACCAATCATACACTCTGTTACTTTCGTAATCATCCAAGTCCCGCAGAAACTTGTTCTTCTTCCGTGCAGCAATCTCTGCATCCGCTTTCTTGATCTTATCCTTCATCTGTGTTTTTAAAACAGCATATTGGTCATCCATCTTACGTTTTTTCAAATCCACTTTTAAACTTGTGATCTTCTCCTTTAGATTGATTCTTTTCTTTTCTTTGTTCTTGATCAACACACCCAGAAGTTTTAGAGAGCAATCATTAAGAGCAGTGTTCCATTCATCCTGGAGCTCGCTATCTTCTAGCTCAAAATTCGGGTATTTCTTCAACCTGAGGCCCCTGGGCACTCTCTGTGCATCAACATAATGTGTTAAAGTAATCACATCCCACATTGAGCGTAAATCAGAAAGTAACAGTCTCTCCAGGGTATTAAATTGATGTTTTAAATCACCCTCTAATGTTGTGGTGGTTGGTGTTGAAAAGATATTATCAAAGAATTGTTTTCTGTTTTGTATATCAAAAATTGTCGCAAGATTGCCTTCTTCACCCTCCATGATGTGTGTCATATAATTAGTAGTAAATGCTGTTAACAGTATCTACTCATACAAAAAACCCCTAAATGATAGGTAATGAGTGGGTCTGTGAAAAATCAAAACTTGTATAATCCTCCTTAATTGAATTACTAATGCACATTCAAAGTAAGGCAAAGCAAGGTATAAGCCCTCTTATGCATATATGTAGAAGTGTGTATTCAACACTGAAAAAGCGTGATTCATATTATAATAATGGAGAAAAACCAGGAAGCATCCTATAGATACGCATATATATATTGCTGGACAGGTGTAGCATGTAATAATGCAAAAAGGTAGCGGTAAGCAGGGAGCAAGATATTGCATTAACATTAACTGTTCATATTCCAAGATTGGCTCTCTTGTAAAACCACTAAACCGCAAACCCAATAAATAAATCCGTTGAGATCACTTATAAGATAAAGTCATACCTGTTCAGAAATTTTTTGATATGCTGTGTGACGAAAAAGATCTTCCTTCCTTGGGATCTCCAAATTGAGCTCCACGGCGTCCGTGAACGAGCAAGCACTGAAGTGTGTCCGGAAGTGACGTATGGTAAAGCTGGTGCTGCTGCAGGAAACGTCCGTCGGGTAAGAGGGAAACAGACCCACTTTGAGTAGGGGAAGGTATGGAGCCGGCCCAGAAAAGCGGTGGACAGCCGCAAAAAGGTACAGAAAAAAGCAGGCGGCTACTGAGATACTGAAAAAGGTACTTTTTATTCCAGGTAAAAAGTTTGACAAAAAGCAAAAAGGATTAATATGACACAAAACACCAGGGAGGGAAACAGCAGACTTACATGTTTCACGCTGGCTAGCGCTTAATCATAGAAGCTGTTAGACAAGTGAAACCTGCTGTGGCTCTTAAAGGGACAGTGCACCAAGCAAAACACCTCATATCTAAATTGGAACAGAACAGGTGTAACATGAATGTATTGTTTCTACGTATATGTCCACTGAGAGAGCCACAGATCAGATAAAAATAAAAATATAATGGCAATACTTGTGAAGATATGCAATCCAACCAAAAAACACTAGTATATTCAAAGCTGAATGACAGTATATTCTGTACATGAAATGTGATGTTAACACATATGTGCAGATTCTAAAAAAGCACCATATACAGTGATAGCTAATTATTGATAAAACAAAACATAACTAGATTTGGCAACAAAATGTAACATAATTTATCATATAATTTTTCAAAAAAGGAGAATAAAGAACAAAAATAAAACATGAAAAATGTCTCTCCATAATTTGAAAAAAATTATTCTAACTAGTTTCTCAATAGATTCTTCATAATTTAGAGAAGAAATTGCTGCCAAACATTTTAATAATTCTATAGACTTTAGAAATCAAAGAAATTCAAGACAGATTCAGATATAAAAGAAATTAGTAACCTGAAGCTATAATTCAAAGAGATACGATACTCTGTGATAATATATATAATATATACACAAAATTATTATTGAAATTGATGGCTTAGTTAGAAAAAATGGAAGTGGGATTTTTGAGAATATGTGTTAATGGATAAGGGAATTTATACTAATATGAAAATATATGTACTTACATCCATTAACCAAAAACAACTTATAACAACTAATGGATCTAGTCCACAAAGTATCTCATATCCCACTCTAAGTTCATACCCAAAGGTGATCTGGTCTTTAGCTTATAGATCCAATACAACTCTTTTTTGTCTAGGATCTTACATATATCACCCCCCCGATAAGGGGTTCTCGCTACATCTATGACCTTAATTTTTACTTTTGGTATGTTTGTAAGATGAAATAGATTAAAATGTTTGGCAACTGCCGAGTCCTTATTGTAATTTTTAATATCCCTGAGATGTTCCCTTGCCCGGTCTCTGGGGGGCTTTTTTATTTTATTAGGGGGCTTAGATTAGGTGTAATTAGTTTAAACTGCTTGTAATTCTTTTTTATTTTTTGTAATTTAGTGTTTGTTTGTTTTTGTATTATAGAATAGTTTATTTTATTGTATTTTATTTTAGCTAATTGTAGGTAATTTATTTAATTAATTTAATGATAGTGTAGTGTTAGGTTTAATTGTAACTTAGGTTAGGATTTATTTTACAGGTAATTTTGTAATTATTTTAACTAGGTAGCTATTAAATAGTTATTAACTATTTAATAGCTATTGTACCTAGTTAAAATAAATACAAAGTTGCCTGTAAAATAAATATAAATCCTAAAATAGCTACAATGTAATTATTAATTATATTGTAGCTATATTAGGGTTTATTTGATAGGTAAGTATTTAGTTTTAAATAGGAATAATTTAGTTAATTATAGGAATATTATTTTGTTTAATATAAATTATATTTATGTTAGGGATGTTAGGGTTAGAGTTAGGTTTAGGGGTTAATAACTTTATTATAGTAGCGGCGACGGTGCGGGCGGGAGATTAGGGGTTAATAATTGTAGGTAGGTGGCGGTGATGTTAGGGAGGGCAGATTAGGGGTTAATACTATTTATTCTAGTGTTTGCGAGGCGGGAATGCGGCGGTTTAGGGGTTAATACATTTATTATAGTGGCGGCGAGGTCCAGTCGGCTGATTAGGGTTTAATAAGTGTAGTTAGGTAGCGGCAACGTTGGGGGAGGCAGATTAGGGGTTAATAAATATAATATAGGGGTCGGTGATGTTAGGGGCAGCAGATTAGGGGTTCATAGTGATAATGTAGGTGGCGGCAGTGTCCGGTCGGCAGATTAGGGGTTAAAAAATTTTATTAGAGTGGCGGCGATTTGGGGGGGCCTCGGTTTAGGGGTACATAGGTAGTTTATGGGTGTTAGTGTACTTTAGAGCACAGTAGTTAAGAGCTTTATATTCTGGCGTTAGCCCATAAAGCTCTTAACTACTGACTTTTTTTGGTGTTAGGAGTCTTGTCGGTAGAGGGTCTACCGCTCACTTCTCCCAAGACTCCAAATACCAGCGTTAGGCAGATCCCATTGAAAAGATAGGATACGCAATTGGCGTAAGGGGATCTGCAGTAGCCTGGAATCGCGGTAGGGAAGTGAGCGTTAGACCCATTCCTGGATGACTCTAAATACCAGCGGGCGGCCAAAAGCAGCGTTAGGACCCCTTAACGCTGCTTTTGACGGCTAACGCAGAACTCTAAATTTAGGCGTTTAACAGGCCTCCCCTGTATCACACCCAGTTTTGCATTCTCCATAATTAACCATAGGAAAATTAAGGTTCCGGGAAGCTTTGGAGCATTTTTTAAGAACTGCTTCTGCATTTCAAACCCACACATCATTATTGCTTCAAACCAGTTTGAACTCAGTAAATACAAACTAATATATTAACTCACTGTTTGTTTTTTAGCAGTCCTTAGCTAAAAGCCCTGTTTTCCAATTAAATGCTTAGATTACCTTTTCCAGTCCTGTGCGTCCAACTTCAGGACTAGTATTTTACTAACCCTCAGCTAGATTACGAGTTATGGCGCTATGGCTGCTCGCTAATTTCGTGTACGTTATTTTCACCACTCATCTTTCATAGCGCTGCTATTACAGGTTTGCAAAAAGCAGGCTTGCGCGGGCGATATGGTGGCATTGAGCTCCATGCTTCACCCAAATACAAGCGCTGCTGAGACGTGCTTGTGCACGATTTCCCCATAGACATCAATGGGGAGAGCCGGCAAAAAAAAGCCTAACACCTGCAATCGCGGAAATAAAAGCTCCGTAACGCAGCCCCATTGATGTCTATGGGGAAAGAAAAAGTTATGTTTAAACCTAACACCCTAACATTAAAACCACGTCTAAACACCCCTAATCTGCCGCCTTCATCATCGCCGCCACCTACAAAATGTTATTAACCACTAATCTTCCACCCTTAACATCGCCGACACCTACAAAAAATATTAACCCCTAATCTGTCGCCCTTAACATCGCCGCCACCTACATTACAGTTATTAACCCCTAATCTTCCGCCCCCAATGTCGCCACCACTATACTAAAGTTATTAACCCCTAAACTTCTGGCCTCCAACATCACTAACACTAAATAAATATATTAACCCCTAAACCTAACCCTAAGCATAACCCTAGAGTAACCCTAACCCTAACACCCCCTAACTTAAATATAATTAAAATAAATCTAAATACAACTTACAATTATTACCTAAATAATACCTATTTAAGACTAAATACAAACTTACCTGTAAAATAAAACCTAAGCTAGCTACAATATAACTAATAGCTATATTGTAGCTAGCTTAGGTTTTATTTTTATTTCACAGGCAAGTTTGTATTTATTTTATCTAGGTTGATTAGTTAGTAAATAGTTATTAACTATTTACTAACTACCTAGTTAAAATAAATACAAAGTTACCTGTAAAATAAAAATATATAATAGAGAGAGAGAGAGGTGTAAGAGAGAGAGAGAGAGAGAGAGGTGTAAGAGAGAGAGAGAGAGAGGGAGAGGTGTAAGAGAGAGAGAGAGAGAGAGAGAGAGAGAGAGAGAGGTGTAAGAGAGAGACAGAGAGAGGTGTAAGAGAGAGAGAGAGAGGTGTAAGAGAGAGAGAGAGGTGTAAGAGAGAGAGAGAGAGAGGTGTAAGAGAGAGAGAGGTGTAAGAGAGAGAGAGAGAGAGGTGTAAGAGAGAAAGAGAGAGGTGTAAGAGAGAGAGAGAGAGAGAGAGGTGTAAGAGAGAGAGAGAGAGAGAGAGAGAGGTGTAAGAGAGAGAGAGAGAGAGAGAGGTGTAAGAGAGAGAGAGGTGTAAGAGAGAGAGAGAGGTGTAAGAGAGAGAGAGAGAGAGAGAGAGAGAGAGAGGTGTAAGAGAGCAATGCAATGCAATATTTTTATTAATAATTTTTTATCAGGCATTGTTAAAGTGAAGGTAAACTTTCAAGAATGAGTGTCCGGTTTTTAAGAAAACTATTAAAAACAGGGGCACTTTCATTCATGAAAGTTTACATTTCACCCGTTTTCTTAAAATACTTACCTTTTTTTTTAAGCCGCTCCAGCGCTTCACCAGCCCGTCGCAAGCCTCTTCATACGTCAGCAATGACGATTCCGGCATCCTCCAATCACGGCTTCCCCCCGGGGGAATCATTGCCTGAGGCAACGCCGTGATTGGAGAAAGCCAGTTTCGTCATTGCTGGGTAAGTAAACCAGGAAGAAGCAGGCGGGGCATCGTTTCAGAACGGGGATCCAGCGTTTTCAGAAGAGAAAAGTATTTTTACAATCCGGTGCAATGTCAATTTTCATGAATGAAAGTGCCCCTGTTTTTAATAGTTTTTTTTTTAAAAAACGGGCACTTTCACATGAAAATTGACATTCACTTTAATATGGCTGTAACTGTACATTTAAATGTGTTTTTGATCTGTGTTCTGTGTTGTGCATTTTTTTGTCTCATGTAACAGTTAGCAGTGCTAAGCCGATGAGCGTTAAATTAAATTGCGCACAAGCAAAAGCATTTACTTTCAACTCGTAATACGCTTGCTACTTGTAATCTAGCCCCAATTTGTTAATTACACCATTGTCAGCAATTCTATACTCTGGACAGTATAAGGCACAACAGTTTATTTGCCAAATCAGTCAGTTCTACAATGGCTTGATCAATGTTTGTAATGAGACATGAAAGGGGGTAGTGCAAGGGAAAAGACAACTAATGGGACACAGAGCCTGTGACAGTGGCTATGGTAGAGAAAATCAGAGGAGCAGTGGCATTGCTAGGGGGTACAGGGATAGTTAGCTGGGAACCAGAGTTCATTTCGCCGACTAAAACTAGACTAAAATTAGTATAAAACTAAAGGAATTCTGATGACTAAAATATGACTAAAACTAAAATAGCATTTTAGTCTTAAGACTATGAGGCCCATTTATCAAGCTCCGAGTGGAGCTTGAAGGGCCGTGTTTCTGGCGAGTCTGAAGACTCGCCAGAAACACAAGTTATGGAGCAGCGGTCTAATTGGCTGCGAGTCTGCAGGGGGCGGCGTTGCACCAGCAGCTCACAAGAACTGCTGGTGCAATGCTGAATACATAGAGCGTATTGCTCTCTGCATTTAGCGATGTCTGTCGGACCTGATTCGCAGTGTCGGATCAGGTCCGACAGACATATGATAAATAGGCTCCTATGACTAAAACTAAATCAAAATGACATTTTAGTCAAAAGACTATGACTAAAACTAAATCAAAATTTGCTGACAAAAACATTTTATGCAAGGTGTTATAATCAATCTATATCTAATTACTGCTCTTTTGTCAAATTTTCAAAACTTAATTTTATTAAATGTTAAGATAAAGACATTTTCTATACCACAACAGTTAAATCTGTTAAATCTGTATTGCATGTTCAAACCTTAATACCATAAACAAACAGGTTAATAAACCTTTACTCCAGGAGTATATAATGAGTTTGGAAGTTCTAGAGCAGTGCTAATATCGTTGCCGAAAATTTTTCAAATCTGTGAACAATCAATTGATTCTTCCTATAGAAATAAGCATAACCCGCGAGTATGGGTTTAAGTTATGCTGTGCCTGTGCTAGCTGCAGAAGCTTTTTGTTGTGTTGAGTTACTCGATACTTGTTTTAATTATTAACAGTTTTTATATTGGGTAATATGTGCAATGCAGTTTACATTTTTAGTTTTTTTATATTTTAAAGTTGCACTTCTGTTTGTTTATGAAACTTGGTTTTATTTAATTTTAAGTTTAATTAAGATGTTATATATCACAACTTTAATACTATAAATTATAACAGGTGTTATGTTTACTCCTGGAGTATATAATGAGTTTGCAAATTATAGAGAAATGCTTAAATAATGCATTACACTTTAACTAAACTCCTTAGATTTTAGTCGACTAAAACTAAAACAATTCAGATGACTAAAATACGAATGGCATTTTAGTCAAAAGACTAAAACTAAGACTAAATTGAAATTTGCTGTCAAAATTAACACTACTGGGAACTAAGGTAAGCTCAGGGGTGGAGTCAAGATGGCGAGAGATAAGGTGCTGTAGGTAGTTAAGGGTGGCCCCCGCATGACTTGGTGATCTGGAGTGTGACTAGGCATGACATTCACTTCATTCTGTGTGACAGTCCTAAGCTATCATTACAGACCAGAGTTTGCCAATAGCAGAGTATCTGCGGTCTGGAGTTCCATTTTCTAATATCTGGAGATTGCTGTCCCTTTTCTATTGGTTGCTGAAGCTGACATGGAGGTCAAAAAGCCCCTAATGTAAGAGAAGAGATTGGGCCACAAGGGAGGAATGCTGAGTAAGAAGAGAATCATGTCCGCTCGACATAGCTAAATGCAGACAGCATAGGCTGTCCAAATGTATAATTGCACAAGCATTTCACTAGAAATGCTTGTGCAATGCCACCCCCTGCTCACTAGTGGCCAATCATCCGCTAGCAGGGGCTGTCTATTTTGCTGATTGGATTGGGATTATTTCAATCCATCATCTTTAGGTGGCGGAGAGGCAAAGGATTAGCAGTATTAAGTCTGCTGCTTTTTCACTTTCATATCAGGTGAGCCTGAAACAATAGTCCTCCAAAGCAGCATCCGATGCTTGATAAAAGGAGCCCTAAGTATTAACTGGTGGAATGTCTGGGTCTCCTAGCAGAGCCTAGAACTGCCCACACTTTGTAAAAGGACACCAACTACCTCACTTAGAACAATCATTTAAAGCCCATATACAGACTCACACACATAGGAACATATAGGCACACACATATAACACATACAGCCACACTCACACCTACACACTTATTTACACACATACACAGAGATATCAAGCATAAAATGTATGTTTATTGTGTCATGGGTCATTTGCATTCCAGGAACACTTCTGAAGAGTGATGGAGTGTCACACTGGGGCTTTGCCAGCAGCAGAGAGCGTGGGTCAGCGCTAGCCAGTGACAGAGGCTGAGATGGAAAGGCAGAGTGGGAACCAGATTGTGAAAGGGGCAGGCTCAGTTGATGTATGTGAAATTGTTATTATTATGTAATTATATAAAATTGTGATCCATCCTGGGGTGGAACCCAACTTGAGATTCCCATAAAGCTACAAATACTAAATCAATGGGTTCTGCTGTAGGGGCTGAGGGATGTAGAAAAACATGAAAGTATATAGGCTAACAATCAAAGTCTCCTTGCTTTGCATTAGCTGTTTTAAAGATGGCTTTAACAAAATATCTTAGACTAAAAGGGCTATAGCTGGACTGGCAAAGGATGTTGACCTATATTCATTTTCTAGCATCTGGCAGTTTTCAATCATCTGATGGGCATGTCAGCAAGTTAGCCCAGTCTATTTTCTCAAAGCTTTTTGACCATTTCCTAAAATCTCTGAGGGAGCAGTGCAGATATTTCCTTTCTATTTACTCATCGGAGATTATGAAGTATAAAGGAGGGGCTATGCACAGGTAGAAATAAAAAAAATTCTGGAAGCCATGCTCCACTGTTGAAAATGAGGGGCCATGAACATTTTCACTGTATATACAAAAGGTTTATGACCACATATACAAATTTTTAATTTTGTGAAGCATTCCCTGAAATGGCTCATGACTACTAATTCTTCTTGACCTATCCGCTGCTTTTGACACAGTCATCCACTTAAGTTGCTCCGCTACATCTACATCAACTGCTCCTCTCTGCCAGTCTTTACACTGGCTCCACACTCCAGAATACAATTTAAAGTATTAACCCTAACTTACAAAGCACTAAACAGTCTAGCTCCCAACTATATTTCCTCTCTCATCGTGAAATATGCCCCATCCCGTCCTTTTCGATCAACCTCTGACATATGTCTCTCCACTCCTGTTATCTCTACGTCCCACTCCCACCTCCAAGACTTTGCACGTGCTGCTCCTGTCCTCTGGAACTCTCTACCCCGCTCCATAAGACTCTCTCCAACCTTGTAGCTTCAGACGCTCCTTGAAAGCTCACCTATTGAGAAAGGCGTACCATCTCTCCTCCATCCCTCATCTGAACCAAACTAATACATGAACTGCCTGATGCCCTGCTGCAATTACAACCGATGTAACAAACTAAACAGTCTAGCTCCCAACTATATTTCCTCTCTCATCGTGAAATATGCCCCATCCCGTCCTTTTCGATCAACCTCTGACATATGTCTCTCCACTCCTGTTATCTCTACGTCCCACTCCCACCTCCAAGACTTTGCACGTGCTGCTCCTGTCCTCTGGAACTCTCTACCCCGCTCCATAAGACTCTCTCCAACCTTGTAGCTTCAGACGCTCCTTGAAAGCTCACCTATTGAGAAAGGCTTACCATCTCTCCTCCATCCCTCATCTGAACCAAACTAATACATGAACTGCCTGATGCCCTGCTGCAACTACAACAGATGTAACAAGCACCCCAACCTTATGTCTCTGCACCCTAACCATATAAACTGTGAGCTCTCCGGAGCAGGGCCCTCTTCCTCCTGTACTAGATTTGTTTAGTTTTATTATGTTTTGTATTTTATCACAAATCTTTGTCATTGTATACCCCTATCATTGTACCCAGCACTACGGAATTAGGTGGCGCTATACAAACAAATGATAATAATAATTATATTGACTAATATACTCTTCTTTGTTTCAGTCCATTTTTTTCAAGGATGGTTGATGAGTAAGTCACTTTATAATTTTTGTATATTTCTTATTAATATATATTACCTTTTTTCACTCTCTCCTCCATTAATGGGCAAAGCTCTTCATGTTTTTACAACTCCTTCATGCACTATTACACAACGTTAGTGAGTCATATGTTTCATAGAACCATACACACTCTTTAATCTTTTCAATACCCTTGTAGTGATTTCTGTGTTTGAAAATATGAGATGACCATAGCTTTTGACTGTGTATAAAATGATCTAATATAATCATACATGTTTAAAGGGATAGAAAGCTCAAAACTCAAAGAAGGCATGGGCGCCTTTCAATTTGAAATAGAAACATTTTGCAATTTACTTCAATTAATAAAAATTATTTTTTTTAAAGTTATTAGTTTAGCAGCATACCCACATCTCGTGTGGGTTCCTGATCTAGTATTCAAACAGCATGCTGCTCAGAGATCTTGCTGTGGTGTGTATTGATTTGTGAAAATGTAATTTGTGTAATAGAAGGTGTGGTGTTTGAATACTAGTGCACAGCATATGTGTGTATGCTAAAGAAAAATAGTAATAACTTCTACTAGATGCAGTTTTTCTAAGGGAACACATTCACCTTACTCTTTAGATGTTGGCAACTTGTCTTATTCCCTAGCTAGATCTTATTACATGCTGATGGTCACATTAATATTGTGTATTACTTGTTGTTACATCCTTTGTTTATCGTTATAACTCCACGTGACTAACAGTATTGTTTACTTGAAAATCAATAAAACAAAATACATTTAAAATAAATAACTAAATAAAATTCTAAGCAAAATAAAAAATCGCTATTGATTTTAATCATATCAATATTTTAGTTGACAGGTGTTTAATGTAGATTGATGTCACAATATTCTGTTTACTTATGATAAACAGGACAAAAATGGCAAAATAATCACTATTGATCACTCTCACTATTGATTATAAATCATGCAAGGGTTTAAGATGGTTTGACATCAGCACAATCTAGATAGACAAAAATTTGTCAGGATGTAATGTTCATTTTTGTTGTGTAGCACCCATGTGATTCTATTTAATGTTGTGTCACTTTTTCCCCAGGTGACATGGGCTATGGGTACACATCACTCATAATCCACAGTAAGTGGAGAGTGCTTACATTCTGTCCCCTATACTTTTCACCTTCTGTGTATTTAAATCACTGTTCCGGAGTGTGGCCCATTTAAATGGAGCTTTACAGTAATCTCCCCTGAAAACAAAGTTGTTGTCTTGGCATGTTGCTGTTTATATAACTTTGTGATGATCTTCTAGACAAACGTGCGCTTCACCCTGAGGATGAGCTGATATATCCAGACAGGCATGAAGAGGTCATGGAACCAATTGAGGGACCAATTACAATGTGAGTTCTATGATTAGTGTGATACTAAATATATAGAACACAAAGAAAAACAAATGTTACACAATGTTTGTATTTAAAAAAAAATATCTTAATTTTATATGTGTCTCACAAGCTGAACATAACTTTAACACAATTGTACAAGATCAAGACAAAAACATTTCCTCTATTGATCTTTAGGCTATCAAACCTTCTAGGCTAGATTACAAGGGGCACAAAATATATATTTTCCGCTTGTGAGCTTTTAACATAAGCTTTTAGTGTGGTCCGGTGTGTGTATTACAAGCTGAAAGTAAAAACTTCAGGACTTCGGATATCGCAACTGTGTTAACTTCTTTTCCCCGTAGACTTCAATGGAGCGTCTTAAAAAAACAAAACAAAACTAACACATATGGCTTGCACGCTAACTCGACACCACATTAGACCAACTGCGCTACTGCCTACTTTATTATAAATATTTTTACATTCCAATGTTCTTCACATTGAAGAAAATGTTTTTTTATTTTAAAATATATATTTCTATATTCTATGTTTTTGTAAAATATATATATATATATATATATATATATATATATATATATATATATATATATATATATATATATATATATATACAGTATATAAATAGATAGATATAGATATATAGAAATATATATATATATATAATAAATATATAATCTTTTATCTTTGGTATGTGCATAGAACAGAATCCATTTTAACCCTGCATCTTACACTTTAACTGCCTTTCCCCCTACAATCTTTTATCTTTGGTATGTGTTGATTACCTTAAAACCTTTGCTTTCTCTGTCTTCCACTTTGATAAGATAGGTGTCATCTGCTTTGTATGTTTAGGCCTTGTTTGATCCTGCAATCATTTATTACCTTTGCTAATTAGGATCATGTGACTGTTACTACCTTTAAATTGAATACCCAAGCTTGTTACATCAAGCTTGCTTGTTACATCAGTGCAGCATTGCATGTGTGTAGTTCTCTAAGTGTGCTAGTTCATAAGTGTAGGGAGTTATAACAAGGGCGTTAAGTGTGCTAGTTCATAAGTGTAGGGAGTTATAACAAGGGCATTAAGTGTGCTAGTTCATAAGTGTAGGGAGTTATAACAAGGGCGTTAAGTGTGCTAGTTCATAAGTGTAGGGAGTTATAACAAGGGCGTTAAGTGTGCTAGTTCATAAGTGTAGGGAGTTATAACAAGGGCGTTAAGTGCGCTAGTTCATAAGTGTAGGGAGTTATAACAAGGGCGTTAAGTGTGCTAGTTCATAAGTGTAGGGAGTTATAACAAGGGCGTTAAGTGTGCTAGTTCATAAGTGTAGGGAGTTATAACAAGGGCGTTAAGTGTGCTAGTTCATAAGTGTAGGAAGTTATAACAAGGGCGTTAAGTGTGCTAGTTCATAAGTGTAGGGAGTTATAACAAGGGCGTTAAGTGTGCTAGTTCATAAGTGTAGGGAGTTATAACAAGGGAGTTAGACAAAGGAGTGGACAACAGAAATAAGTACTTTCATATCTCCAAAATTAACTGCAAACATGCTACACTTTCTAATGTCTGCATTAACCTTTTCCTCTCTTCTCCAAAGTCACAGTTCTGCCTTTCACAAACAGCACACAGACAATTCATATTTTATCCTTCTCTTCTACCTTCCCCCCTCTACAGCACACATGAACTCTATTCCTATCTCACATCCATCAACCAGCCAAGCTTCACTGATCCTACACTTAAACACTCGCATATGACACATTCTCATCTCCGTTCGCTCACCACCTTTCTTCTTCTTGCAGCTGGGGATGTCTTGCCTAACCCAGGTCCACCCTCTGCTTCCATCAGCTCACTATGCCAAATAACACCTCATATACACACACCCCAATTCTCTTGTGCCCTTTGGAATGCACGCTCTGTATGCAATAAGCTTACATCTATTCACGACCTATTTATCTCACATTCACTTAACCTGTTAGCCTTCATTAAAACTTTGCTCTCCTCCTCTAACACAACTGCTGTAGCCTCTCTGTTCTATGGCGGCCTGCACTTCAGTCACACTCCCAGGCCAGGAGACAAACAAGGAGGGGGAGTAGGAATTATCCTGTCTCCACACAGTACCTTTCACTGCATTCTTTCACCCCCTCTCTTTCCTTCTCATCTTTTGAAGTTCATGCTATCCGCATCATCTCCCCTCTAGCTCTGCGTGTTGCAGTTATTTATTGGCCCCCTGGTCCAGCATCACAATTTCTGGACCACTTTGAAGCCTGGCTTCCACATTTTCTCTCTTCTAATGTCCCTTCTCTCATTTTAGGGGACTTCAACATACCCATTGATAATCCTAACATGCCTGCTGCCTCTAAACTTCTATCCCTTACCACCTCTTTTAGCCTGTCCCAGTGGACAACATCTCCAACCCACTGTGAAGGCAACTCCATAGACCTGGTCTTCACTAATCTCTGTGCCATTTCCAACTTCCTTAACTTCCCCTTTCCTCTCTCTGACCACCATCTACTAACTTTCTCTCTTACTCTACCTGCTACATCTTTGCAAGCCCCCAAGAAACTGCTACCTTACAGGAATTTAAAGGACTTGGATCTCACAGACTTTTCCACGCAACTGAATCCTCTGTTCTCTGACATTTCATCCCTCTCTTGCCCAAACATTGTTGCTTTACAGTATAATTCAGCACTAAAATCAACACTTGACAAAGCTGCACCCTCCACTGTTCGCTGTACATCAATCACTCGACGGCAACCATGGCACACCAAACAGACCAGATATCTTCAGCAATGTTCACGGGCTGCAGAACAGCAGTGGAGGAAATCACGCACCTGTGCTGATTTCTGGCATTATAAATTCATCCTTAAGTCCTACAACTCTGCGCTTAGCCTGGCCAAACAACCCTATTTTTCCTCCCTTGTGTCATCTCATGCATCCAACCCCAGAAAGCTGTTCTCAACCTTTAACTCCCTTCTACGTCCGCCTGCACCCTCGCCCACTACCAACCTCACTGCTCAGATTATTGCTGATCACTTCAAACATAAAATTGACACCATTAGAAAAGAGATCTGTACCTCACACCCTTCAAACCCAGCAATCCTACCCACCCCTTCTATTAACAAAACTCTATGCTACTTCCCCCCAGTAACAGAGGAAGAAGTCTCTGTACTCCTATCCTTGGCTCATCTCAAAACCTGCCCACTTGACCCTACTCCTTCACAACTTCTTCCCTCTCTCTCTGCTTCACTAACCCCTACCCTACCTCATTTCTTTAACCAATCTCTCAACACTGGCACATTTACGGATACATTCAAGCATGTGTCAATCATACCAATACTAAAAAAATCCCTCAATTGACCCCTCCACTCCTTCTAACTATCGACCGGTCTCCTTACTTCCCTTTGCCTCAAAATTATTGGAACGACTGGTCTACAATCGGCTAACTCAATTTCTCACAACTATCTCCTTTCTTGATCTATTACAATCTGGTTTCCGCCCTAAACAATCAACAGAAACTGCTCTTGCTAAAGTAACAAATGACCTGTTATCAGCTGCAGCAAAAGGCCACTACTTCTTACTAATTCTTCTTGACCTATCTGCTGCTTTTGACACAGTCGACCATCCTCTCCTCCTAAAAATACTACATTCATTTGACATCCGAGACACAGCCCTCTCCTGGTTTGCCTCATATCTCTCAACCCGCTCGTTTTCAGTTTCCTTTAACAACATATCTTGCGATCCTATGCCTCTCTCAGTTGGAGTACCGCAAGGCTCTGTCTTGGGTCCCTTGCTTTTCTCTCTCTAGACATCCTCCCTTGGAAAACTTATAGCCTCCTTTGGATTCCAGTATCACTTATATGCTGATGATACCCAAATCTAACTTTCCTCTCCTGATATCTCTCCCTCTTTACTCAACCAGATTTCCAACTGCCTTTCTGCAATTTACTCTTGGATAGGAACTCACAGGAACAAACAACTGGCTCAATACCATTGTTAGTCTGTTCTATGGCGATTTACCACCTGGGTATACAGTATATATATGTGTAACACTTTATTTAAATGTACTTATATTGTGTTTGGTGCACATTTTTACCCCTTACACTTTACGCTAGGCCTTCAGGTGCACTAACCTGACAAGTGCTCCAATTTACTCTTAACTTATAATATGTGCACGAGTTAGCGTGGTTGCAATATTGCTCTTCACGACCTGGACTAACTTATCGCGCTACTTGTAATATAGCCCTCTGTGTTTTAATTTACCAGAGTCCATTCCGAGTTTACACATAGCCTACATGCCTCATTTATGCTGTAACTTAGAGCTAGCTGCTGCTGATTTAAGCAGAATTAAAGCTGAACACTAAAGACATCTGGTGTGGTGTTTTTCTGAATAAGAAAGGCACAATCGTGTAACAACATCAAATAATTAATGAAAATACATTGCAAGTTTATATTATTGTTTATTTGTATAGTTCCGCAAAATTCCATAGCGCTGGGGACAGAGATAGGGGTATACAATGACAATCGTTTGTGATAAGATAAGATAGAAAAAGTATATCAGACTAAATAAAACTAATACAGAAAAAGGAGGTCCCTATTAAGAAGAGCTTACAGTCTACAGTGACAAGCTACCCCAAACTTTATGTTTCTGCTCCCTCAACTTGCAGACTGTAAGTTCTTCGGAGCAGGGCCCTTCTCCTTCTGTACTAGTTTTGTTTAGTCTGTTATGTTTTTTGTATCTTATCTTACCACAAATCATTGTTATTGTATACCCCTATCTCTGTAACCAGCGCTAAATAAATGATCAAATATATATATGTGTGTGTGTGTTTTTATTATTAAAATAAATGTATAAAAAGGGTTTAAAGTGATATGGTATATGACAAGGTGTTTGACTGAGAAGGGCTCAAAGGTATATATATATATATATATATATATATATATATATATATATATATATATATATATATATATATATATATATATATATATATATACTGTATGCATATATATATATATGTATTTATATATAAATGTGTGTGTGTATTTTTGTATTCATGTGTAAATGTGTATGTGCACACATACATTCATACATACACACACATATATATATACATACACTCATACAAATATACACACATATATAAAACTTTGAATGCTTCCCAGTCAAACAGATTGTCATATACAATATCACTTTATTTATATATTTAAATAAAAATTACATTTTGTACAGAGTGAAGAACAATGCTATTTAAACTATTTCTTAGTGCACCATCTGATTAGCGCTCAAGAAAAAGCCAGAACAAGGCTTAGTGCACTCTATAGAAGTGTTTGGGTCAATTTATCAAAGCGTCAATCTCAGTGCAATCTCAGTGCATTCGCCGGAGTCAATATGCTCTCCAGACATCGCTGACATGGATCTAAATACGATACCCTTATTTATAAAAAAAAGCCATCAAAAACACGCGCATCAAGTACGGTGCGAAGAGCATCGGACTGTTGTTAACCAACAGTCATCAATGTTGCGGTTATTTGGGTTTTTCCAAACTTTATACCATTTCATTACTGTCGATGAACAAGCACGTCTTTAAAGCTAATCTTTTATTTTTCAACTGTTAATGTCCAAGAAATAGCTACATTTATACCTCAACAAACAATACCTCATAGAAAGTTATTTTTATATTTATTTGTTATACAAAATGTGTATTTGTATTTCTAGAAGTCATGATTTGCTTTATCTCATGTTTTTTTTTTATAAATGATTATTAATGCTAGAATTTGTACATATATCTTTGCACATACTTGTATATATATATATATATATATATATATATATATATATATATATATATACATATTTACATGTCCCTAAAGTCCTTTTTTTGTTCTAAATAAATGTTGTCTTTCATATCTCTGTGTTTATTTATACCACTATATGTATATAGTGTAAATTTATTATTATTCTGAGCAGGAATAATTGCAAATATAACATGTAATCAGGGTATCATATGTTTTTATTTGCAATCAATGGATATTTTAAGAGCTAGGACAGTTTTCTCTCTGTACCTGTGTAGCCCCTCCTGTTTGCAATCTAGTTTTAAAAACCACATCTTCACAGGCGTTATAAAATGGGCTGGCATATAAGATGACATTTCTTACTGTAAAAGAAATTCAAGAGAAGGAAGAAAAACACTGAAAATAGCATGACAGTAAAGAGGTGATTTTAATTTCTGCTGTATCTGAATCATGACAGTTTAAGGTTAGGTGGGCTATCCCTTTGTTTAAGATTATATTGAAACAAACATCAATTCAAATTTTAAAATCCTTGTCTAAAATATTACACTGTGTGTCCTAATGTCAGCATCAATATTTATCTTTAATTCTAAATTCACATATAAATACTTTCAAAGTATAATACACAATGTAACAAATGGCACTTACAAGTTATGGTGAGTGATCAATGACACAAGTATCAAGCATTTTGATTTGTTAGTGATAGTATAAAATGTATATTTCAACAAATTTGTAGAAATATTGTCCCCTTGCTTTGTAATGAGAGACAAAGTTGTAACATAATCCATAAGTAGTAATGTATTTTTCATTTTTATCCCTATATCTACTACTAGTGCACCAAATGTGGAGCAATAATAATGTTTGATTTAGAAAGTGTATACAATTTTAATAGAGTTTCTAATTTACTTTATTTTAATATACGTAATTCTCTTGCAGCATCGAACATAAGCTTTCTGTGTTTTCAGACTCCTCTTGACTTCTATGGCATCTGCGACCTCAAGGGTTGCGGATTGAAAACTAGGTATGCTGCGTCAGAATACACGCAAGCGTACCTGTTAAATGTTTGATACATTTGAAAAAGGTTCAAATAGAGTCGAATCTGAATTCGAAACATCTGTAATGACGCAAGCATCGATCTGAGTTGAATTGAGATCGCGATATCGTATATTACGTCACAAATTGAAACATTTGCCGATATTGACGCTTTGATAACTATGGCGGATAAATCTTGAGACAAATACGACACGGAATTCAAGCGTATTTTCAGTTGACGCTTTGATAAATAGATCCCCATGAGGATATTAGTGCACCTGAGGCTTTTACTTGAGCGATAACATTTTACTTTCAACTTGATGAGTGCAAGAATAAGAGCGCTATTGATTTAACATGAGCAGCGTTAGTGATCAATAGCTCTTATATTTTTGCGCTCCACTTGTAATCTAGACCTACGTATGGAATTACATTTTACGTTTTATATTCCCTTTAATACTAATACTGTAACCTAATATTTAAGTTTTGTGTTTCAGGTCTACTCAACTAAAGTCACTTTGGTCAAGGATATTCTATAGAGGGCAATGCTAATGTATCCTCTGCTATGCCAATATCTTGAGCTAAAAAAGGTTTGGGTAGTAGTATTATAAAAAAAGTAATTATTACAGCAGTTTGAAGCCTGCTGACTCTGGGATCAATACAGAATAAGCAGCTTTGTGCAGATGAATCTTTTGATTTTATCAAGGTAATAAGTTTTAGGTTTTCCGATCATGGTGATGGATTGCACAGACAACTTCAAATTAAAACTTTCAATCGTTAAGTAAAAATAATTACCTTAAGCAATTAAAAAAATATTTCTCTAAATATGTTTTGTCAACTTAAAGGGATATTAAACAGTGTTCCATTAATAAAAAAAATAAAGGTTAAATCAAAGTAAATATAAAAAGAAAAAGTTTGTGTTAAAACAGAAAATAACTTTCTGGTTTCCTTGCAAAAATTCTCAGTGTAGCCCCTGCCCCCAGTGTTTTAACAGCAGAAGATTTTGTACACCTAAGTTTTTATTCTGTCAGTTCTGGGCAAGAGCAATTCTGACTCCCTGTTATCTAGTCCAGGGTTCTTCCAACTTTTTTTCCAAGACCCAGTACAATGATACCGCATTCCTTCACGACCCTATTATAAATATAAAACAAGATGGCTGCAATTTTTAAGTGATTAAAATGTGTGTGTACTTTATACCTGATTTTAGTCAAACTTGAATGTGTTGTAAAAGGAAATGACACACACTCTCATACACACTCTCATACTGTCATACAACATACTACACACACAAACATATAACACACACTCTCATATTACACACACACACCACACACACTCACATAAAACACACACTCTCATATTACACACACACACACTCATATAACACACACACACTCATTAAACACACACCACACACACTCCTATAACACACACACTCTCATCAACACACCATACACACTCTTATAACAAACACACTCTCATATTAAACAAACACACAAAACACACTCATATAACACACACTCTCATTCAACACACTTTCTCATATTACACATATACACACCACACACACTCTCATACACACTCTCATATTACACACACACACTCTTATACAACACACTTTCTCATATTACACATATACACACCACACACACACTGTCATACACACTCTCATATTACACACACACGCATACACTCTCATACAACATACCACACACACAAACATATAACACACACACTCTCATGGTACACACACACCACACACACTCATATAGCACACACACTCTCATATTAAACTCTCACACACCAAACACACTCATATAACACACACACTATCATATTAAACACACACAATCTCAAATTAAACACACACACACACCACACACACTCATAACACACACAATCTCATATTAAACACAAACACCACACACACTCATATAATACACTCTCATATTACACACACACTCATATAACAAACACACTCTCATATTAAACACACACTCATATAACACACACACTCTCATACAACACACCATACACACTCATATAACAAACACACTATCATATTAAACACACACACCACACACACTCATATAACACACACACTCTCATCCAACACACTTTCTCATATTACACATATACACCACACACACTCTCACACTCATATAACACACACAGGGGCCGATTTATCAATGTCTGTCCGACATGATATGCTGTAGCATATCCTGTCCGCCAGACATCGCAGTTTAACAATTGAAAAAGGTGGGTGCTACCATGTTGTAACTTAAGTTTTCTTCTCTTCTTAGGCTAATTAGAGACAATTATAAATAGTCTACTACTGAAGTGTGTAACTAATGGTTCCAGAAATTAGAAAGCCAACACTTTTCAGAATTAAATTGCAGGAAAAACAAACAAAATAAATATTATTTATTTCAAAGTGTTTTTTTTTTTAATCATATTATTAAACATTTTGGGCTAGATTACGAGTGGAGCGCAAAATTGCGCTTTCACAAGTGTAATATTTGCGCTCCCCTCAGTAATTCCCGCCCACGCGAATGTGCACTGGTATTACAAGTTAAGTGCAATGCGAACGTGACCTCGGCTTTGCATTTCCTGAGAGCCTTGTTTTGATGCTGTGAGACACAGCATGAGAACTAGAACAGCAAAGGGGGTGCGTTGGGAAGCAAATTCTAAATATATATGTAAATGAATATATATATATATATATATATATATATATATATATATATCTTTTATTGTGTTTATATGTGTATATACACCTATTAACACATAAATATATATGTATATCAGCATATACATATATATTTACTGGGAATACACAGGCCTCTAGTTATCAAGCCGTCAACCTCAAATACGCTGGAATTCCGCAGCGTATTTGTGGCGAGGCTGATTCGCCTTAGTTATCAAGCCCTGCTGCCCGGCAAAAGTAGAATTTTGTGACGTAAGCTTCGATCTGCCGGACTCAATCCGACACAGATCGATTCTTACGTTACTCCAGATGTTCCGAACGCTGACTACTTTTGCTAGTTATCAAATAACTAGCAGGTACGCTCAGCACTTTTCCGGCCCAGCGTACCTGGTTTTCAATCCGCCGCCCTGGAGGCGGCGGATCCCATAGGAATCAATGGGAGTCTGACCATAGCGAAAGTTCATGTTCGCTGCTGCCCGACATCCCATTGATTCCTATGGGAAACGTCTGCACCTAACATCCTAACATGTACCCCGAGTCTAAACACTCCTAATCTGCCCCCCTACACCGCCACCACCTATATTAAACATGTTAACCCCTAAACCGCCGCTCCTGGAGCCCACCGCCACTCTAATAAACTTATTAACCCCTAAATCGCCGCTCCCGGACCCCGCCGCCACCTATATAATACCTATTGACCCCTATCCTCCCCCCTCTATACCGCCGCCTATAATAAATTTATTAACCCCTATCCTGCCGATCCCGTACCCCGCCGCAACTAAATAAATTGTTTAACCCCTAAACCGCCGCTCCCGGACCCCGCCGCAACCTATATTAAACTTATTAACCCCTAATCTGCCACCCCTACACCGTCGCCACCTATAATAAATTTATTAACCCCTATCCTGTCCCCCCTATACCGCCGCCATCTATATTAAACTAATTAACCCCTAAACCTAAGTCTAACCCTAACCCTAACACCCCCCTAACTTAAATATTATTTTAATAAATCTAAATAAAATTACTCTTATTAACTAAATTAATCCTATTTAAAACTAAATACTTACCTATAAAATAAACCCTAAGATAGCTACAATGTAATTAATAATTACATTGTAACTATTTTAGGAATTATATTTATTTTACAGGTAACTTTGTATTTATTTTACCTAGGTAGAATAGTTATTAAATAGTTATTAACTATTTAATAGCTACATAGCTTAAAGAAATACAAAATTACCTGTAAAATAAATCCTAACCTAAGTTACAATTAAACCTAACACTACACTATCATTAAATTAAATAAATTAAATTAATTATCTACAAATACCTACAATTAAATACAATTAAATAAACTAACTAAAGTACAAAAAAAAAAAAAAATACAAAAAAAAAAAAAAATTACAAGATTTTTAAGCTAATTACACCTAATCTACGCCCCCTAATAAAATAACAAAGCCCCCCAAAATAAAAAAATGCCCTACCCTACTCTAAATTACGAAAGTTAACAGCTCTATTACCATACCAGCCCTTAAAAGGGCCTTTTGCGGGGCATGCTCCAAAGAAATCAGCTCTTTTGCCTGTAAAAAAAAAACACAATACCACCCCCCAACATTACAACCCACCACCCACATACCCCTATTCTGACCCAAACCCCCCTTAAATAAACCTAACACTACCCCCTGAAGATCATCCTACCTTTAGCTGTCTTCAGCCAGCCGACCACCGATGGAACAGAAGAGGACATCCGCAGTGGTCGAAGTCTTCATCCATGGGGCGCTGAAGAGGTCTTCCATCTGATAGAAGTCTTCATCCAGGCGACGTCTTCAATCTTCATCCATCCGGAGCGGAGCCATCTTCAAAGCAGCTGATGCGGAGCCATCTTCATCCACCGACGCCTACTCGCCGAATGAATATTCCTTTAAGTGACGTCATCCAAGATGGCGTCCCTCGAATTGGATCAGCCAATCAGATTTTTCCTACCTTAATTCCGATTGGCTGATAGAATCCTATCAGCTAATCGGAATTCGAGAGACGCAATCTTAGATGACGTCACTTAAAGGAATATTCATTCGGCGAGTAGGCGGCGGTGGATGAAGATGGCTCCTCGTCGGCTGCTTTGAAGATGGCTCCGCTCCGGATTGATGTAGATTGAAGACGCCACCTGGATGAAGTCTTCTATCGGATGGAAGACCTCTTCAGCGCCCCTTGGATGAAGACTTCAACCGCTGCGGATGTCCTCTTCTGTTCCATCGGTGGTCGGCTGGCTGAAGATGGCTAAAGGTAGGATGATCTTCAGGGGGGTAGTGTTAGGTTTATTTAAGGGGGGTTTGGGTTAGAGTAGGGGTATGTGGGTGGTGGGTTATAATGTTGGGGGGTGGTATTGTGGGTTTTTTTACAGGCAAAAGAGCTGATTTCTTTGGGGCATGCCCTGCAAAAGGCCCTTTTAAGGGCTGGTAAGGTAATAGAGCTGTTAACTTTCGTAATTTAGAATAGGGTAGGGCATTTTTTTTATTTTGGGGGGCTTTGTTATTTTATTAGGGGGCTTAGATTAGGTGTAATTAGCTTAAAAATCTTGTAATTTTTTTTATTTTTTGTACTTTAGTTAGTTTATTTAATTGTATTTAATTGTAGGTATTTGTAGATAATTAATTTAATTTATTTAATGATAGTGTAGTGTTAGGTTTAATTGTAACTTAGGTTAGGATTTATTTTACAAGTAATTTTGTATTTCTTTTAGCTAGGTAGTTATTAAATAGTTAATAACTATTTAATAACTATTCTACCTAGTTAAAATAAATACAAAGTTACCTGTAAAATAAATATAAATCCTAAAATAGCTACAATGTAATTATTAATTACATTGTAGCTATCTTAGGGTTTATTTTACAGGTAAGTATTTAGTTTTAAATAGGAATAATTTATTTAATGATAGTGTAGTGATAGGTGTAATTGTAACTTAGGTTAGGATTTATTTTACAGGTAAATTTGTCTTTATTTTAACTAGGTAGCTATTAAATAGTTAATAACTATTTAATAGCTATTGTACCTAGTTAAAATAAATTGAAATTTGCCTGTAAAATAAAAATAAATCCTAAAATAGCTACAATATAATTATTAGTTATATTGTAGCTATATTAGGGTTTATTTTATAGGTAAGTATTTAGTTTTAAATAGGATTAATTTAGTTAATAAGAGTAATATTTATTTAGATTTATTTAATTAATATTTAAGTTAGGGGGTGTTAGGGTTAGTGTTAGACTTAGGTTTAGGGGTTAATAATTGTATTATAGGTTGTGGTGGTATAGGGGGGGCAGGATAGGGGTTAATAAATTTATTATAGGTAGCGACGGTGTAGGGGGGGGGCAGATTAGGGGTTAATAAGTTTAATATAGGTTGCGGTAGGGTCCGGGAGCGGCGGTTTAGGGGTTAAACAATTTAGTTGTGGCGGGGTACGGGATCAGCAGGGTAGGGGTTAATAAATTTATTATAGGTGGCGGCGGTATAGGGGGGCAGGATAGGGGTTAATAGGTTTTATGTAGGTGGCGGCGGGGTCCGGGCGTGGCGGTTTAGGGGTTAATCAGTTTATTAGAGTGGTGGTGGGCTCCGGGTGCAGCGGTTTAGGGGTTAATAAATTTATTATAGTTGCGGCGGGGTCTAGGAGCGGCGGTTTAGGGGTTAATAACTTTATTTAGTTGCGGGGGGCTCCGGGGGCGCAGGTATAGGGGGTAGAACAGTGTAGTTTAGTGTGGGTGCTTAGTGACAGCTTATCAATAAAGCTGGGAAAATGCCGAAGAGCAGCGAGATCGGATGAGTGATAACTATCACAGTCCGCTGCTCATCGCCCCATACTCGGTGCTCGGCTTTTTGACAGCTTTATTGATAACTTTGGCGAGCGTATTCAGGTCCGCGGCAGCGATGTGAGGAGAGCTTAGGCGGGCGTATTGGGGCCGGCGATGGCAGGTAAGTAGACACGTTGATAACTAGAGGCCACAGTCCCCATAGACTGCAATGTAAAAGCACTTTTCAGTGCCATTTTTTTTCTAACAACCCACAGTTATTTAAAAAAAAAATAAAGAAGCTCATATTTTTTATTTTATATTAGAAACTGCACACTTTATTTTGGGGGCAATTGGGTGACATTTTTTTTAGAGGTCTGACCTCTGGTTAATTGAGCTTAGCGCAAAGTACTCCCGCAAGCTTGCACCAGCCACTTGTAATAGCTGGTTATTTAACGTATGCCGTAAATGGGCAAATTTGTAGTTTACAGGTGTACATTAAAATAGCACTCAACTTGCAATCTAGCCCTTTATATTATAATCTCAAAGTGTTAATGTCTCTCTTTTTCTGATTTATATCATACAGATGAAAAAAAAACGAGTTTAATTTCCATTTGATTTGGTTTTACTATAACTAATGTGCTGGTTTTATTTTACTAAGAACTATGGCCTTGGAAAGAAATTTAAAACCACCTATTTACTCCTGCTTTTGCAGCACGAGTATCTAGTTAAATGAAATAACACAGGTTACATACATTGATTCTCCCCAGGGTTCAGATCAATAGGACTGCATAAACAGTGAATAAGGCAGATTGATTAAAGATATGTGCTGCCTGTAAAACTGACAGACACAGCAGCTTGTTTAAGATTATAAGCTATTAGCTGAATACCCGAAAGATTAAAGGGTCCAAAGCTTATAAAATCATACACACTTGTGTTTCAAGGACGCAGTAATTATCATACAGATCTCAATGTCTTTGAAGATATGAAGGTTACACAGACTTGTGTATGAGCAATATGCCAGGGGAACAAGGTGCATTTAAAATGTAGTCATATATTACTGTGCTCAGGCATTAGAGCAAACAGAGAAGAGGATATATTTGGGGTTTTGATCAATATAACATAAAAAAGGTGAGGAACTGTTTTCTCTCACAGGTTTATAGCCACTGTGATGAGAGTGGGAAGTGATGTCACCGGATGGGGGCGTGGTTTTGATCAGTTATTGTCTATGTCGCAGTTACTAAGTGAGATCAATGTTACCAGATGTATATTTCCATGCTCTGCAATAAAATAGAGTTGTACCATCTTTGCTGTGTCCTGTATCTCATGACATGGTGTCAGAAGTTCTTGCCTGCGCTTCTGTTTCCTGATTGATGACGATGTCGAAGTTTACCCCACCTGAGCCTTTTGACTTCTCTCAGCCTGCAGCTTGGCCCACATGGCGTCAGCGGTTTCAGCGCTTCAGGGTTGCTTCCAATCTGGATAAGGAGAGTGGTGAAGTACAAGTTAATTCTCTTTTATACTCTATGGGGAAAGATGTGGAGCCAGTGTTCAATGCTTTTACTTTCCAAGAAGGGGAAGAATTTGACTTTGAAATAGTTATGAACAAACTCAGTACTCACTTTTTGCCCAAAAGAAATGTGATTCATGAGAGAGCTTGTTTTCACAAACGTGCCCAGCGAGCGGGAGAATCTGTGGAGTCATTTGTGCGCAGCCTGTATGAACTAGCTGAATTCTGTGAGTTTGGTGTTGCTAAAGAAGAGCAAATCAGAGACAGAATAGTTATTGGAATTGCAGATGCTGAAGTCTCCCTGAAGCTACAGTTAGAGTCTGATTTAACGTTAGAAGGGGCTATTAGGATGGCCCGCCAGAGGGAACTGGTGAAAAAGCAAAGTGCTGATCTGAGGCCTGAGAGTATTGTGGATGAAGTGCAGCAGTTCAGGAAAACTACTAGTGAAAGGCACAGTGTGAGCGGTAGAACAAGGGCAACAGATAGGCCCAGAAGTGAATGGGCGCAGCATGCCCGATGCACAGGGTGCTACCGTGCCCATGATCAGAGTGTCATATGCCCTGCTAAAGACAAAAGATGTAGAAAATGTAACAGAATGGGCCATTTTGAAGTGGTGTGTAAAACTGAATATATTAAGGAGATGCAGGTGGATAGCAACCAGGAGTGTTAAGAAGTGTCCTTTGTAGGGTCTGTTGTTGAACGGCCGGGTTCAGAAGAAGATTGGAGGGTTATTCTTACTGTAATGGGAGCCAAAGTTGCCGTTAAGATTGACACAGGAGCAGACATCACTGTTATGTCTCTTGCAGCGTTCATAAAACTGCCTCGACAGCCCCAGCTGGCGAAAGTTACAACAAAAGTCCATAGTCCTGGTGGCCGCATTGATTGTGCGGGGAAATTTCTTTTCAGCTGCAAGTACAAGCAAAAGAAATTCACTATGTGGGTGCATGTGATTAGAGGTCAGTGTGTTAACAACTTATTGAGCAGAAAAGCAGCCTGTGGTTTGGGCCTAGTAGCCAGAGTGAATGAGATCTCAGAAGATATGTTTGGTGAATTGGGCCTACTGAATTGCAACCCAGTCCGTATATTACTTAAAGGTGACGCAGTCCCATACAGCATTACCACTCCCCGTAGAATTCTGTTGCTGCTTATGCCTCAAGTGGAGAAGGAGCTTCTGCGTATGAAGAATATGGGGGTTATTGAAGAGGTTGTTGAAGCAACTGACTGGTGTGCCCCCATTGTGCCTGTTGCGAAGAAAAACGGGAAGGTACGCATCTGCGTAGACTTGAAAAGGCTGAATGAGGCGGTGAAGAGAGAGAGAGATATGTGCTGCCGACACTTGAATACATAGCTCCGAAATTGGCTGGGGCGAAGTTCTTCTCTACATTGGATGCTTCTAGTGGCTTCTGGCAGATACCTCTAGATCTAAAGTGCTGCAAACTGACTACCTTCATTACACCGGTAGGTCAGTTTTGCTTCTGCAGACTCCCCTTCGGGATATCCTCTGCTCCTGAAATCTTTCAAAGAGAGATGAGTTCTCTCCTAAGAGACAACATGGGCACGGCAGTCGTCATGGACGACATCTTGGTGTATGGGTCTACATTGGAGGAACATGATTAGCGAATGAGCTGTGTGCTGCAGACTATTAGAGAGTCTGGGCTGAAGTTAAATAAAGATAAATGCCATTTTAGTAAAGCTCAGTTATGTTACTTTGGGCATATCATCAATGGGGATGGCATCAAGCCAGATCCCGAGAAAATTTGTGCTATTGAACAGATGAAAAGTCCTTCTGATGTACATGAGCTGAGACAAATATTGGGCCTTGTAAATTATGTGGGCAGGTTCTTCCATATTTATCCACTATACTACACCCTATCACAGAGTTGCTAAAGAAAGATGTTGTCTGGGTCTGGGGACCTTCACAGGAAGAATCTTTTATGCAGGTCAAGTCCCTGCAGGGGTCTGCACCAGTGTTGGGGTTCTATGACCCTTCCAAAAAGACTGTGGTTAGTGCTGATGCAAGCAGTTATGGGTTGGGGGCCACCCTTCTGCAGTTGAATGAGAACAAACTACAGCCTATCACACACTGACGGCTGCTGAGTCAAAATACGCCTAAATTGAGAAAGAGTGTCTGGCTGCAGTTTGGGCCTGTGAGCGCTTTCAGCATTACCTAGTGGGTTTAGAGAAATTTAGTCTGGAGACTGACCATAAACCGCTAGTTCCTCTAATCAACTCCTATGATATTAATAAAACACCCCTAAGATGCCAGAGACTTCTAATGAGGCTACTCAGGTTCAACATTCAGGCAGTGCATGTGCCGGGGAAACAACTGGTTGTGGCAGATACACTATCCAGGCTCCCGCTGACTGCTGCTGAAGAATCTTCAACGGAATCAGATGTGAAAGTGTATGTAGATTCAGTTCTGGCCTCCAAATCCATCTCTTCAGGGAAGCTAGAACAAATAAGAAAAGAGACATATTTAGATACAGACCTTCAAGAAGTTATAAAGTACATAAAAGAAGGTTGGCCTGAGAGTTGGGCAGCCTGGATGTCTTTAAGTTCTTACCAGTCAGAAAGGTTGCAGCTAGCGGAGCTGGATTGGTTGGTACTGTTCCAGGACTGCATAGTTATTACTGTAAGCATGTGGCAGGAGATGTTAAACAGGATTCATGATGGCCACTTAGGCATTACAAAGTGCAGAGAAAGGGCAGCTACGGCAGTATGGTGGACTGGGATCAGTTCCGACATTGCAAGCCATGTGTCTAAATGTGCCTTTTGCCGGGAACGCCGGCCTACTCAGAGAAGGGAGCCCTTGATTTCTACGCCGCTGCCTGCAGGCCCGTGGCAGAAAATAGCTGCTGACTTGTGCGAACTGCATGGGAAAAAGTACCTAGTTGTGATTGACTACTATACCAGGTATTTGTAGATTGCCCCCTTGAATGAAATCACAAGTCAAGCCATTATCACTCGTCTCAAGAGCTTGTTCACCCGGTGGGGCATACCAATGGAGTTGGTGAGTGATAACGGAATGCAGTTTACTTCCACAGAGTTCAGTTCTTTCAGCAGAGAATATGATTTTGTACATTCCACGTCAAGTCCACATTACCCGCAGGCCAATGCAATAGCTGAAAGGGCAGTTCAAACAACAAAGTTCATTTTGAAGCAATCTGAGCCGTACCTGGCCCTCTTGTCCTATAGGGCGACTCCCATTCAAGCCACGGGGTTTAACCCGGCACAGCTGATGCTAGGACACCAGATTCGCACCACCTTACCCTCTGTGGGTGTCTTCCAGCCAACTCGCTCTATTCCTTGGGACGAAGTCCTTAGGAGGGATGAAGAGGCAAAACGGGGCTATCGATTCTTCTACGACAGGAGATTTTCTGTGAGGCCCTTGCAGGAGCTGAATGCAGGGCAAAGTGTCAGAATTAAACTGGATGATGAGAAGAAATGGAAGACGCCTGCTACGGTAATTGGACGCTCTCTAGAACCAAGGTCTTATGTCATCCTTACAGATGGAGGGACAGTTACACGTCGAAATCGAAAACATCTTCAGCCTGTACCTGAGAGTTTGGAACTGGATGCCTCAGTACCACTGTCGGTGGGATCCCCTGTTTTATGAGGGGTGCCTTCCCCTCAGCAAGATCACAGCGGGGATATGTCTTTGCCTCCAGCAGACTCTCAATCACCTTCTTCTGTATCAGAGTACAGTCCATGTTGAGTTACATCAAGCGGAAGAGTGGTGAAACTTCCGGCCCGATATCGGGATTAACATTAGTTAGAGCAGTGATGGGCAGAATAATCCCATGGTCACTGTGGACTAGGGTAGTCTACCCCAATGTTCAAGTCAGGATGTAATTCATGTTGTTTATACAGATATTCTCTTTAACTGGTTATTTGTTATATACTATACAAAACTGTTGTTATTTGTTGTAGTCAAATGAAAAAAAAAATGTATGTTTTGTCCTTTGAAAAGGGGGAAGATGTGATGAGAGTGGGAAGTGATGTCACCGGATGGGGGCGTGGTTTTGGTCCGTTATTGTCTATGTCGCAGTGAGATCATTGCTACCAGATGTATATTTCCATGCTATGCAATAAAATAGTGTTGTACCCTCTTTGCTGTGTCCTGCATCTCATGACAGCCACTCCCATAAATTTTGTTTAAAAATATTATTAAAGGGGCATTGATCTGCTTGGCACAACTATGGTAGCATGTGTCATGAGATGCAGGACACAGTAAACTGTTTGGAAGCAATCCTGAAGCATGCAAAATGCTGTTGACATGTGGGCCATACTGCAGCCTGGGAGAAGTCAAATGGCTCTGGGGGAGTGAATTTCAACATCAGCACTGTTCAGGAAACAGATGCGCAGGTACGTACTTCTGACACCATGTCATGAAATGCAGGGCATGGCAAGCAGGCTGCAACACAATTTTATTGCTGAGTTTCAAAGTTAACAGGCTACGCCATACATACAGCTTGATTACTGTGCAACTGAATATAGTGGTCTCAAATGCCACCCCCCCCCCACTTCCTGTGATGTCACACAGGCTCTCATCACATTTCCCCCATTTTCAAAGAACAATGCATGTCTTTCCATGCACACTCTGCAGCATGTGTAACTCATAACTTTCCAGGAAAACATGACTGAGGTGGTAAATCTACTTACTACCCACCTTGCTGTTGGTTTTAATCCTATACTTGCAGCTCTTCAGAGCCCTTTTTATTTTTTTAATAATACCGCCCCCTGCAGATTGGCCGCTAGCAGGGGGTGTCAATCAACCTGATCATATTGGATCAGGTGGATTTCCGGCGATGTCTGTTCGCCGCCTCAGAGCAAGTGGACAGGTTATGGAGCAGCGGTCTTTAGACAGCTGCTTCATAACTTGTGTCTTCTGGCGAGCCTGAAAGTTCGCCAGAAACATGGGGCATCAAGCTCCATACGCTTGATAAATATGCCCCCTAGTCTGGGCCATTAGAGATTGTGGCCTTCTAAAAAATCCTCTACCCCCCCAGGTTCTGCCAGGAAGTGAGAAATACAGTTGTATGATGCACATAGGAGAGGATCTCTGCCATCCTAAATGCAAAACTGAATGAATGTAATGAGGTGTGGTAAGGACTGACATTTCTTCAGTCACTCTGCATTGGGTCCTGGAGCGCACTAAGAGCCACAATGTTGTGGCTGCCAAGGCTGTAGGCATGCTAAGTTCAGGGTGGCTGCTTCTGTAAAGGTCCAGGGCCACAATAAGGGAACCTTGGAATAGCACAGCCGGCTAAGTTTGTGGCTTATGTTAGCTGTCTGACACATACCTGTACTGCTACTTGTAGACTGATTATCTGGCTAAAGACTTTTGGAATTGTATCCTGATTTAAGAGACTGTTTTTCCCTACTGTTGTGATGAACGAGTTCTGACAGATTTCCTCCTGGCTTTCTCACGGACTACTTTCCTGCTTCACCTGTGTGTGCCTCTGTGTGTGCCTCTGTGTGTGTCTCTGTGTGTGCCTCTGTGTGTGCATCTGTGTGTGCCTCTGTGTGTGCCTCTGTGTGTGCATCTGTGTGTGCCTCTGTGTGTGCCTCTGTGTGTGCCTCTGTGTGTGCATCTGTGTGTGCATCTGTGTGTGCATCTGTGTGTGCCTCTGTGTGTGCCTCTGTGTGTGCATCTGTGTGTGCCTCTGTGTGTGCATCTGTGTGTGCCTCTGTGTGTGCCTCTATGTGTGCATCTGTGTGTGCCTCTGTGTGTGCCTCTGTGTGTGCATCTGTGTGTGCCTACAAACTATCTTCTAGAGATGTGCATTCAGGCTTCAGACAAATGCAAATTCCTCTGAATTTTGTTGATTGGTTGAGTCGTATATATATATATATATATATATATATATATATATATATATATATATATATATATACATACGAACAGCCGAATACATTATTGGATAAAAAACTATTAATTGTGTAACAAAATCAATTAATTAATTGTTTTATGCCATTTGGCACCAAATAAAAGGTGCAGGAACTGGGGGAAGATGTTATATTGTTTTATAAATAAACTTCTTTGTTTGTATTGATCTACAGGGGGTCTTATCATTCATTTGTTCATTGTCCCCTGTCTAATCCTGCTATAGCATTACTAATGACTGATGTTAGGGACAGACGCTGGCTCAGGCACTAAATGTTGGGTTTTAGTCATACAGGAGGTGTATGTTCTTTTAACATTGAAAAATAGTTTTGTTAAATTGTTCTTATCCTATAATATAAGATTGTTGTTAATCTGAATCCAATATTCATCTGAATCAAATGCCTGCATGGAATGTTTTAAAAAATCCAAAACTAATCTTTCAGACGAAACTAGTTTTTTGACTGTGTACATCTACTATCTTCTGCCTTTCCAGTCATTAAACCAGGTAATAACTTAATATCCTTATATTGAATCGTCTGCTGGTGCCTAACACTGAAATCTATACACTCTTGATGACAAAAATAGAGCTAACAGAAGGTTAGGCATGGAGAAAAGCTGTGAACTAGTGGCTACATAAACTTCCTGCAGAGTTACAATGGCAGCTCAGTATATACTCTCACTCTTTTGCTGGGACAGAAGAACACTTTGATTGCAGAAGAACTTTGGCTGAGAGCTGTTTTGTACATCCCAGGATTTAGTCTGGAGTGGGCTGAATCTGGGGACTTTTCCGAACTGTGACTTCTACACTGAACGGCTGTGTAATTTTTTTTTTTCTGTTTAAGCTCTGTCAATGTTCCCGTTGTTACTTTGGTAGAATTGTCTTTATTAATTGTTTGTTTTGCTGTAAACCTCAGCTACTTTATAACCTAGGAGAGGCTGCAGTGCACAGCTTAATTAATAATGACTAATCTACGTTTTCTCACTGCTCACTATAGTGATATTTAAGTTTAATGCACTTCTATCTCTACAATTCCTTTTGGAGACTATGGGGTTGATTTATCAAGCTATGGTGGACAAGGGTGCACATACCCACCCCTGTCTACCACAGCTCACCTCTGGCGGGCTGAATTCCAATGCCGGAATTCAGCATTGCACACGAGCACTATTTTGCGCTCATTTGCAATCCCTCCCCCTGCCCATGCACAGCCAATCACGTGTGGGCAGGAGCTGTCAAGCTCCCCGGTTGGACGAGACCGGGGAGATTTAAATTCGCCAGCTAAGAGGTTTTGAAAGGTTAGGGAAGATGACCGCTGCATATTAAATACGGTTTGCAGGTGCTCTTGCGAGAACCTGCAGTCGCAGGGAGTTGAAGGCTGGCGAAAGCCTTTGATAAATCGACCCCTATGTCTTAGTGATGTCTGTATTTTATTCTCAAGCATAAGTATAGTCAGAGCTGGTCACTTGATAGTTATAAATGCCCTGATATTTTCAGTCTCAACAGATTATTTTTTATCTATTTTTTTATGGATGTAATCCTCTATTAAGAGTTGATTTATAGAATTACTTACAACCTGCTCACTTTAAAGGACCAGTAAATACAGTAGATTTGCATAATTAACAAAGTCATGATAAAATGACAATGCAATTGCATTTAATCTGAGCTTCAGATGAGTATCTATCTATGTCTATGATTACGGTCTTTCAGACCAAAACCGGCCAGACTCTGTACTGGCTCCGTATTACGGATCCATTTTCATCACCTCTGTTTTTACTTTTAATGAATTCCTAATAAAGTGAACATAGACTTTTATTTGAAGGCGTATGCTGGACTTTTCCCCCTCTTTTTTGTTGCTTCAAATGTAAAAATTTTTCTGACAAATGTCTATTTCCACTCCTCCTGTATCATGTGACAGCCATCACCCAATCACAAATGCATGTACATAAATTCTGTGAATTCTTGCACATGCTCAGTAGGAGCTGGTGACTCAAAAAGTGTAAATATAAAAAGACTGTGCGCATTTTTTTAATGGAAGTGAATTGGAAAGTTAAAATTGTATACTCTATCTGAATAATGAAATAAACATTTTGGGTTTAATGTCCCATTAAAGAGTAATCCTAGGTGAGCTCCGATGTGTGCACGTGTCTTTAGCCACCTGGTCGCAGTGTTTGGAACATCATTTATAGCAATGTTATACATAGTAGCAAACACTCCTGCCATAGACTGGTATAGACAGGTGCACGCTCCTTAGCTCCAAAGCAAGTTGAGTAATAGGAGTAAAATGGAAAGATGTTTACTGTCCCTTTAAAATGATTTTGATTGTTTTTTGTTTAGGGAACGGGTATTTAAGGCACTGTCTGAATAAGAACTAGAGTATCCGTTATGGGCGGAGGAACGTCAGAATACATCAAGACATGAAATTGTCATTATTAAAAAAACTAACGTTTACAAAGCTTTTCCTGAGTTAAAGTCCCCATCTTTTACTTTATGATTACTAATATTGTAAAGAAAAAGGTTAAAGGGACACTCAGGTCAAAATTAAACTTTCATTATTCAGATAGAGCAGAAATTTTAAACAACTTTCTAATTTACTTCCATTAAAAAAAGTGAAGTCTTTTTTTATATAGGGGCTTATTTATCAAGCTCTGTATGGAGCTTGATGCCCCTTGTTTCCCGCGAGCCTGCAGGCTCCCCGGAAACAGAAGTTATGAAGCAGTGGTCTAAAGACCGCTGCTCTATAACTTGTTGCTTGTCCGCCTGCTCTGAGGCAAATCAACCCGATCGAATATGATCGGGTTGATTGACACCCCCCGGCTAGCGCCCGATTGGCGACAAATCTGCAGGGGGCGGCATTGCACCAGCAGTTCACCAGAACTGCTGGTGCAATGATGATTTATCGATGTGCGGCGGACATGATACGCTACTTCATATCATGTCCGCTCTCACATTTATAAATATGCCCCTTAAACTTTTTGAGTCACCAGCTCCTACTGAGCATGTGCAAGAATTCACAGACTAAGCATATATGCATTTGTGATTGGATGATGACTGTCACATGGTACGTGTATGCATTTGTGATTGGCTGATGGCTGTCACATGGTACGTGTATGCATTTGTGATTGGCTGATGGCTGTCACATGGTACAGGGGGAGTGGAAATAGCCATAACTAAAAATTGTCAGAAAAAAAATCTACTACTCATTTGAAGTTCAGACAAAGTGCTGTTGCATTGTCTTTTTATTGTGCATTTGTTGATAATGCAAATCTACTGTGTTGACTGGTCCTTTAAGTTTACAATCACTTTAATGAATGTGAGTGAATGTCTGCCCTCTGCATTCTGGGTAGCAGCAGCTCACAGCTCCATGCCCTGCTACACTGACGACCAAATATGTGAGCTGAAACACAGCTTCACCATCTACAGCAAGTGTGCCCTGGAAGTAAATTCACAGCCATTGCTCTTTTAGATTGGCTTGTTTTATTTAATGGCTAATATATAGACCTACATATTGCCCAATCCTGTTTATAGATCACTTGTTACTACCCAATACAAGGTGCCTTATGGGTTACATTTATACTGAAGTGCATGAAAGGCCTCACGGAACAATATTTACTTTCTCCAAATGATTAGATTTGTAGCAAAGTCATTAAGTATTATTACATATGGTAGCAGGATTATTATTCATGTAACACTCTTATCTTTTCAATGGACATTATTAGTTTGAAGATTAGCTGCCCAATTATTCATAACAGCATATTATCTGTGTAAAGTATTTACCATCAAATATTGCTCAATGTTCAATCCCATAAAGGTGAGAGAGATGGGGGGGGGCAGACAAAAGCAGATAGGAAAACAGTGAGACAGAGACAGGGGGAGAGACAGATGGGAATATAGACAGATAAGAAGACAAAAAGAGAGAGACTGACAAGAGGAGAGAAAGAAGAGTGAGACAGGGAGAGATAGACAAGAGGATGGGAGGGTGAGAGACGAGGAGAAGTAGGAAGAAAGTGTGAGAAAGAGACGGGTGGTAGAAACAAAGGGAAAAATACAGTTGAGAGAATTGGGTTGTGATGTGGAGGGAAAGCTGGGAGAGAAAGGCAGAGGAAAGAAGCAGATGAAGGGGCATATTTATCAAGGTCTGTCAGACCTGATCCGACAGTGTGGATCAGGTCCGACAGACCTCGCTGAATACGGTGAACAATACGCTCGCCGTATTCAGCATTGCACCAGCAGCTCACAAGAGCTGCTGGTGCAACGCCGCCCCCTGCTGACTATTGGCCAATCGGCCGCCAGCAGGGAGGTGTCAATCAACCCGATCGTACTCGATCGGGTTGATTTGCGGCGATGTCTGTCCGCCTG